>NW_028085108.1:300675-326138 GCF_014824575.4 Sturnira hondurensis | reverse complement strand
ATGTTCATAGCAGCACAATTTACAATAGCCAAGAGTTGGAAGCAACCTAAATGCCCATCGGTCGATGACTGGATCAAAAAACTATGGTACATTTACACAATGGAATTCTATGCTGCAGAAAGGAAGAAGGAGCTCCTACCCTTTGCAACATCATGGATGGAGCTGGAAAGCATTATGCTGAGCGAAATAAGCCAGGCAGTGAAAGACAAATACCATATGATATCACCTTTAACAGGAATGTAAACAACAAAACAAACAAGCAAGCAAAATGTAACCAAAGACACTGAAATACAGAACGTGCTGACAGGGTCCAGAGGGTAGAGGGGAGAGAAGCACAGAGTAAAAGGGGATGGACTCACATGAATAAATATGAAGGACACATGGACAATAACTAAGATGGGGGGCGGAGATGGGAGGGGGGTGGGGAGCACTGGCGGGGTGCAGGGCTGGGAATACAAGAAAGAAAACTGTACTTGAACAAAAGTTAAATAAAAAAAATAAATAAAGTTCAAATATATTAACCAAAAAAAATAAAAATAAAATAAAATTCTCTCCTTATCTTTCATCTTGGGTAATGAAATTATGACGTTCCTTGGTGTGTGTTTCTTTGGGTCCAAATTCTTTGGGACTCTCTGAGCTTCCTAGACTTCCTGGAAGTCTATTTCCTTTGCCAGATTGGGGAAATTCTCCTTCATTCATTTTTCAAATAAGTTTTCCATTTCTTGTTCTTCTTCTCCTTCTGGCACCCTTATCATTCGAATATTGGAACATTTAAAGTTGTCCCAGAGGTTCCTCAGGCTCTCCTCATTTTTTAAATTTTTGTTTCCTTATTCCGTTCTGGTTGAATGTTTATTTCGTCCTTCTGGCCCACACTGTTGATTTGAATCCCAGTTTCCTTCCCGTCATTGTTGGTTCCTTGTACATTTTCCTTTATTTCACTTTTCATAGCATTCGCACTTTCCTCTATTTTGTGACCATACTCAACTATTTCTGTGAGCATCCTTATTACCAGTGCTTTGAACTGTGCATTTGATAGGGTGGATATCTCCTCATTGCTTAGTTATATATTATATGGAGCTTTGATCTGTTTTCATTTGGACCATATTTTCTTGTTCTACACATCTGTTATGTAGTAAGGCCTTTGGTGTTTGTCGGGGCCATGAAACCCAGGGCACTGTGTTGTGGTGCTGTCTGTGGGAGATGGGTCTTGGAACAATGCCACTTGATCAGCTCTTGGCTGGTTTTCAGTCACTTCCCCCACTACCCACAAGCATATTGAGCCCTTTCTGGTGCTGATTCAAGGGTGGGTGGGTTTGTGTACATTTTAAGGCCCTGTGAGTCTTTTCAGTGAGCTCTCTTGTGAGGCTGGGAGTTTCTCCCGCTGCCACAAGACCCACAGGTTTTCTCAGTTAGAGGTTTTGAAACTTTAGTTCACCAACTGGAATCCTGGGTTGTGTCTCATTCCACTGTCGTTCATCTCGGTTTATCCACTCACAAATGTGAATCCACCCATTTCTCCAGCCATTGTCTCACCCAACCTGTTCCTCCAGTGGCTGCTTGCCACAAGTCTCTCTGCCCGGCTGCCTGTGTCCACCCCTCTACTGCTCTGTATGAATGTTTTTTCTTTAACTACTTGGTTGTGAGACTTCCATACAGTTCAATTTTTTGTCTGTTTTGGTTGTTTTTTTTTGCTTTTAAATTTGTTGTTTTCCTTCTTTTGGTTGTGTGAGAAGGCACAGTATATCTACATATGCCTCCACCTTGGACAGAAGTCTGATTACTTTTTCAATTTAAATAATTGTCATTGAACTATTCAAATTTTATGCTCCTTCTTGATTCAGCTTCAGAAGATTATGTGTTTCTAGAAATTTATCCATTTTACCAATGTTGTCAGTTTTCTTGGTATATAATTGTTTGAGTGATTTCTTACATCCTTTGTATTTCTATGGTATTGGTTATAATTTCTCCTCTTCCGTTTCTGGGTTTATTTATTTGAGTCCTCTCTCTTTTTTTCTTGAGGTGTCTGGTTAATGGCCTGTAGATTATGTTTATGTTTTCAAAGAACTGGCTACTGAATTTATTGATCCTTCAAATTTTTCTTTTTGTCTATATGTCATTTAATTGTGCTCTGATCTTGATTATTTCCTTCATTCTGTTCACTCTGGGCTTTGCTTGTTATTGTTCCCCCAGTTCTTGCAGATATAGGGTTAGGTTGATTATTTGAAATGTTTCTTTTTTTTTTTTTAGGTAGGCCTGTATTGGTATGAACTTCCCTCTCAGGACTGCCTTCGATGTGTCACATAGATTTGGGGCTGCTGTGTGTGCATTTCCATTTGTTTCCAGAGACTTTTTTATTTCTTCCATGATCTCATTGTTAACTCATTCATTGTTTAATAGCATGTTATTTAGTCTCCACAAATTTGAATGCTTTTGAGTTTTTTCCTTGAGGATGGTTTCTAGTTTCAAGCCATTGTGATCTGAGATGTTCGATATGATTTCAACTTTCTTGAGTCCATTTAGGCTTGTTCTGTGACCTACTATTAAGTCTATCTTTGAAAATGTTCCATGTGCATTTGAAAAGAATGTGCATTTTGCTTCTTTGGGTTAAAAAGTTCTGTATATATTAATTAAGTCCATTTGATGTCAAGTGTTATGCAATGCCCCAATGGTCTTGTTGATTTTTCACTTGCAAGATCTATCCATTGTTGACAATGGGTTGGTAAAATCCCCTATGATGAGTGTGTTGCTGTCGATCTTTCTTGAAGTCCTCCAAGGTTTTCTCTATATATTTTGTTACCCCTATGTTGGGTGCCTATATGTTTACAAGGATTTTATTTTCTTGATTGTTTGTTCCCTTTAATATTATATAGTGTCCTCCTTTGTCTCTTTTTATGATGTTTGTTTTGAAATCTATTTTTGTCTGATATAAGTATAGCTACCCTAGCTTTTTTTTCAGGTCTTTTTGCTTGGAATATATTTTTCCAACCCTTCATTTTTAGCCTGTGTAGATATTTTTCTCTGAGGTGTTCTCTTGTAGACAGTATGTATTCGGGTCATGTTTTCTTATCCATTCAGCTACCCTATGCCTTTTGATCAGAGTATTTAATCCATTTTCATTTAAAGTTATTATTGATAGGTACTTAGTCATTGCCATGTTTCCCTTTGTACCTGTGTCCCCCCTTCTCTTTTTATTCATTTTCTTAAAGCAGTCCATTTAGCATGTCTTGCAATGCAGATTTAGTGGAGATATGTTCTTTTAGCCTTGGTCTTTTTTTGTTTGTTTGTTTGTGAAGCTCCTCATTTTGCCTTCCTTTTCTAATGAGTAAAATGAGTATCTTGCTGTGTATAGCTGTGTTGGTTGCAGGTCTTTGCTTTTCATTACTTGGAATATTTCTTGCAATTCCTTTCTGGCTTGTAGTCACAGCTCCCACATCTTAACATACTCCTTTATCTTTCCTTGCTTCTCTCCTTCCACTAGTACTTAACTCATTTATTTAGTTATTATAGAGAACATCAAGGACTTTCGATAAGAATGACCTAACTCTTTTGACAGGTGGTAAAACCATGCTGTTCTCTTTCAAATGCTCCTTCAAGAAAAATACATGTCCAAATATGTCAATCAGTATTACTGAATCTATAAGGTTGATGCATACAATTGTGCAAATTGTTCACTACACAATGGTGTCTGGCTGAGAAAGTGAATTGGGGCAATCTGCCCTTTTTTAGGCTTAAATTTAAGGGGTGCTTATTTCTAATTTATGGAAAGTCCCCACAAGGACCAGTGCCAGCACTGTGAATGTGTAATTAAGATATTTGAGGCCTTGAGATTGGTCTTGGGGTGTTAAAACCATAGATACTTGCAAAAGAAAAAGAAAAAAACTTCTTGTTGGCTCTAGGGATGACAGGTAGGAACAGCTCTTAGATCTCAGCTAGAAAGTGGCCTTTCTCACTCATACCTTATACTTCTCCTTACTTCTTCCTCAAATGGTAGCCAACCTCTACCCAACACCACTGCCACTAACTAGCTTCTGATTGAAGATTCTAGAGTGAATAAAGGGAGATGGAGGCTGCCACTCTGCTCCCAAGATAAAATATATTATTCTGCTCATCCGTGATTCAGAAGTTCTTCATTATACCCAACCAATTTCTTATAAAAGGTTTGTACACAAAGTTGTGGTTACCCTGGTATTCAGGCAAGAGACTTTACTTTGCTGGAACTGGTTTAATGGTGAGCATTCATTGAATCTCAGAATCTTGGGGAAAGAAAGGGATTAGGGATCTTCTAACTCCATTTCCTAATTGGCCAAACCTGCATTTTTCCTTGCTATTCTGTCTACTGAGAATTATAGAAGGAGGGTTGCACATTCAGCAGATGTGTAGGTTCAACTGAAATATTTTCACCACTGTGTGTGTATATCATCACTTCATAACAAACTCTTTCTCTACCCCTCTCCTATTCTCTTTGTATTTGTCTCTCTCTACTCCCCCTCTGAGTGGGTTCCTCATCATCCCTATAATTTTCCGTTATTCTGGCATGCCATGAGATAAGCACAAGAATACTCGACATTCTGTGCTCCTCAAACACTTAACTCAGTTTTATAGCTGCTCTGAAAATCACATCCACAATGCATATGCATCGTCATTTTACAAATACGTATTAAACACCTCCTATAGTCCAAGCACTGTGATGTGGAAGAGAATAATTATAGCTAAAACTTATACAGCACTGACTATGTGCCAGACATTCTTCTGACTGACTCATATGAAATTGTCTCATTTCTTTTGTTTTCAACATTATTAGATGGTTTTCATCCTCACCCCATTTTGCAGATGAGGAAACTAATAAATAGAAAGGTTAAGTAACTTTCTCAAGGTCATAAGTCTGTAAATAATAGAGCTACGAAGTCAGAATTCAAATCCAAAATATCTAGTGCAATATATACCCTTAACTGCTGTTATATCTTGTTCTCATGAAGTTTATATTTTTTGTGAAGGCACAAAAACACGTAAATAAATCAAAATACAAATGTTATGGTAGTGTTTAGGTCTATATGTAATAAAGCAAGATAAGGTGTAAAAGAGTGACAACATATGTGTGTTGTTTCTAATGGGATGATAGGGGAGAACCTGAAAGAAGTGAGAGAGCTTGTTGGGGATTGTAGGTAGAGTGAACACAAAGAAAAAAGGACCTAAGACAGGAATTCACAAGAAAGATTCTAGCATTATTAGAAGGCCTGTGTGTGTGAGAGAAATGATCAACAGAAAGTGTATCATAGTAAATAGAATATAAAGAATAAGAATTGACCATATCATGAAGGACCTTTCCAGCTATGGTAAATATTTTCTTTTCTTTTATTTTAAATATAGTTTTATTTTAAATATAATTTTATTTTAAATATAATGGGGTCAGTGATTTTAAATGGTGAAGAAATATAATCTGATTTGTGTTTAATAAAAGATCACTCTGGTTTCTGTGAGAACAGACAGTAGGAGAATAACAATGGCAACAGTTATAGTTTGAGCAAGGATAGTGAAGATAGGGAGAAGTGTATAGATTAAGAATATGTTTTGAAGGGTAAAGTTGACAGAAAGGTCTTCATAATAGATTGAATACAGAGAAAATTGGATTAGTTGGCTAAGTCTCACAAGTCATTAATATATTTTTAAAATATTTTTATTTAATTATTGTTTAAGTACAGTTTTCTGTCTTTTACTCCCATCCCAGCCCTCCCCCCCAGTGCTCCCCACCTCCCTCCCATTTCCACCTCTGTTAGTTTTTGTCCATATGTCCTTTATACTTGTCCTGTGAATCCTTCCCTTTTTCTCCGGAAATTCCTTCCCCTCTCACCTCTTGTCCCTGTCTGCCTGGTCTGTATTTCAGTGTCTTTGGTTATTTGTCTTTGTTTTGCTTGCTTCTTTGCTTTGCTTGCTTGTTTGTTTTGCTGTTTAGGTTACTGTTAAAGGTGACATCATATGGTATTTGTCTTTCACCGCCTCTCTTTCACTCAGCATAATCGTTTTCAGTTCCATCCATGCTGTTGCAAAGGGTAGTAGCTTCTTCTTTCTTTCTGCTGCATAGAATTCCTTGTGTAAATGTACCATAATTTTTGGATCCATTTATTTACTGATGGGCACCTAGGTTTCTTCCAACTATAGGCTACTGTAAATTGTGCTGCTATGAACATTGGGGTGCATAGGTTCTTCTGGATTGGTGTTTCAGGGTTCTTAGGATATACTCCCAGCAGTGGAATTGCTGGGTCAAAAGGCAGGTCCATTTTTAGTTTTCTTAGAAAATTCCATACTGTTTTCCATAGTGGTTGTACCAGTCTTCAATCCTACCAACAGTGAACTAGGGTCCCCCTTTCCCCACAACCTCTCCAACATTTGTTGTTTGTTGCTTTGTTTATGATAGCTAATCAGACCGGTGTAAAGTGGTATCTCATTGTGGTTTTAATTTGAATCTCTTTGATAGCTAGCGATATTGAGGATCTTTTCATGTGTCTCTGGATCCTCAGTATGTCCTCCTTGGAGAAGTGTCTGTTCAAGTCATTTCCCAACTTTTTAATTGGGTGCTTATCTTCCTAGTGTGGAGTTCTGTACATTCTTTGTATATTTTGGAAACTAAACCTTTGTCTGAGGTATCATTGACAAACATGTTTTCCCATACAGTTGGCTCTCTTTTTATTTTAATACAGTTTTCTTTAGCCATGCAGAAACTTTTAATTTTGATGAGATCCCATTTGTTTATTCTTTTCTTTATGTCCCTTGCTCTACGGGACATATCAATAAAAATGTAGCTGTATGGAATATCTGAGATTTTCCTGTCAATGTTCTCTTTTAGGACTTTAATGCTGTCACGGCTTATATTTAAGTCTTTTACCACCTTGAATGTATTTTGGTGTATGGTGTAAGTTGGTGCTCGAGTTTCATTTTTTTTAATATATTTTATTGATTATACCATTACAGTTGTTCTATTCCCCCCTTCATTCCCCTCCACCCGCACACTCCCTCCCCCACCATTCTCCCCCCCTTAGTTTATAACCACGTGTCTCAAGTTCTTTAGGTTCTATATTTCCCCCACTATTCTCACCCTCCCCCCTATCTATTTTCTACCTACCATCTATGCTATTTTCTGTGCCTTCTCCCCCCTTCTCCTCCTCCCACCCCCCTGTTTCTAACCCTCCATGTGTTCTTCATTTCTATGGTTCCACTCCTGATCTAGCTGTCCTCTTGGTTTGCTTTTGTTTTAGGTGTGGTTGTTAATAACTGTGTGTTTGCTGTCCTTTCACTGTTCATATTTTTCATCATCTCTTTCTTATATAAGTCCCTTAACATTTCATATAATAAGGGCTTGGTGATGATGAACTCCTTGAACTTGACCTTATCTGAGAAGCACTTTATCTGCCCTTCCATTCTAAATGAAAGTTTTGCTGGATAAAGCAATCTTGGCTGTAGGTCTTTGGATTTCATGACTTGGAATACTTCTTTCCAGCCCCTTCTTGCCTGGAAGGTCCCTTTTGAGAAATCCGCTGACAGTCTGATGGGTACTCCTTTGTAGGTGACTGTCCCCTTATCCCTTGCTGCTTCTAGGATTCTCTCCTTCATTTTAGTCTTGGCTAATGTAATTATGATGTGCCTTGGTGTGTTCCTTCTTGGGTCCAACTTCTTTGGCACTCTCTGAGCTTCCTGGATTTCCTGGAAGTTTATTTCCTTTGCCAGACTGGGGAAGTTCTCCTTTATTATTTGTTCAAATACATTTTCCACTTGTGGCTGTTTCTTTCCCCCTTCTGGTACCCCTATAATCCGGATGTTGGAACGTTTAAAGATGTCCTGTAGGTTCCTAAGCCTCTCCTCATTTTTTGAATTCTCATTTCTTCATTCCTTTCTGGTGGGATGTTTCATTCTTCCTTCTGGTCGATTCCATTGATTTGAGTCCCAGTTTCCTTTCCATCGCTATTGGTTTCCTGGACATCTCCCTTCATTTCAATTAGTTTAGCCTTCATATGTTCCTCCAATTTGTGACTGTACTCTACCAATTCTGTGAGCATCCTGATAAATAGTGTTTTAAATTGGGCTTCTGAGAGCCTGGCAATCTGTTGGTCGCTTAGAGTTATTGGCTCTGGGACTTTGAGTTCTTCTTGAGCCATCCTTTGGGCTGTTCATGCCTGTTAAGTAGCAGAAACGGAGCCCTAGGTTTTCACCAGAGCTGGGCAACTCAGTCGCTGGGTTGAGACGTCGTATGTGGGGGCGGGGTCAAAGAGGGACAATGGCTTCCCTCCGGCGCCCGCCGCCACCGCGACCCCCACCAGCACCGCAGCCACCACCGTCACCAGGGCCACTTGCCCCGCTCAACGGCACGCGAGTGTGCCACTGCTGTCAGCCCTCCACCACTGGGTTTGCTCCCTGGGGCCTGTGTGGTCCATCTCACTGCGCGCGAATGTGCGACCTTGGTCAGTCTGTTCCACACCCCGACTAGTTCTGGGCTGCCTGCGCTCCTAGGTCTGTCCTGCCTGACACAGCTCCGCTGCTGGCTCCACCTCTTACCGTCCTCATTGAACGGTTCGTAGCTGTCGGACTTCCGTATAATTTGGTTTTCTGACCTCTGGGTGTGTGTTAGTTCTACAAAACTTTTGTTGTATCCAAACTTAGTTGTGGGAGAAGGCACAGTGTTTCCACCTATGCCTCCATCTTGGCGGAAGTCGAGTTTCAGTTTTTTGCACATACCGGTCCAGTTCTCCCAACACCATTTATTGAAGAGGCTATGTTTACTCCATTTTATGTTACTGGCCCCTTAGTCAAATAATTGCCCATAGAGACTTGAGTTTCTTTCTGGGCTTTCTGTTCTGTTCCATTGGTTTATGTGCCCATTTTTATGCCAGTACCAGGCTGTCTTGATTAAAGTGGCCTTGTAATAGTTTGGTATCAGGTATTGTGATCTCTCCTACTTTGTTCTTTCTCACAATTGCAGCTGCCATTCAGGGTCAAGTATGGTTCCATATAAATTTTTGAAGTGTTTGTTCTATGTCTGTGAAATATGCCATTGGAAGCTTAATAGGTATTTCATTGAATCTGTAAATTGCTTTGGGTAGTATGGACATTTTGATGATGTTAATTCTTCCAGTACATGAACAAGGTACATGCTTCCATTTGTTTGTGTCTTTCTTAATTTCTTTCTTCAGTGTTGTGTAGTTTTCTGCATGCAGGTATTTTACCTCCTTGGTTAGGTTTATTCCAAGATATTTTTATTTTTGTTTTTGCTATATCAAATGGAATTTTTTCTCGATTTCTCCTCCTGCAGTTTCATTGTTAATGTATAAAAATGCCTTTGATTTCTGGATATTGACTTTGTAACCCACTGTTTTGCCAAATTCATTTATTGGGTCGAGCAGTTTTGGGGTAGAGTCTATAGGATTTTCCATGTACACTATCATGTCATCTGCAAACAATTAAAGTTTTGTTTCCTCCTTTCTGATTTGGATGCCTTTTATTTCCTTTTCTTGTCTGATCACTGTGGCTAAAACTTCCAATACTATATTGAATAGAAGTGATGAAAGTGAACAACCTTGTCTTGTTGTTTATTTTAGTGGAAAAGATTTTAGTTTTTGCCCATTGAGTATGATGTTGGCTGTAGGCCTTTCATATATGGCCTTTATTATATTGAGGAATGCTCCATCTATCCCCACCTTGCTGAGTATTTTTATAATAAATGGGTATTGTGCCTTATCAAAAGCTTTTTCTGCATCTATTAATAGGATCATGTGATTTTTGTGTTTGCTTTTGTTTATATGTTGTATTACATTTACTGATTTGCAAATATTGTACCATCCTTGCATCCCTGGGATAAATCCCACCTGGTCATGGTGTATAATCTTTTTAATGTATTGTTGGATGCCATTTGCCAATATTTTATTGAGAATTTTAGTGTGTATGTTCATCAGCGATATTAGCCTGAAGTTTTCTTTCTTCGTTGTGTCTCTATCTGGTTTTGGAATTAGGATGATGCTGGCTTCATAAAAAGAGTTTCAGAGTGTTCCATCATTTTGGATTTTTTATAATAGCCTGTGAAGAAAAAAGGTTAGTTCTTCCTTAAATGCTTTGTAGAATTCTCCTGTGAAACCATCTAGTCCAACGCTTTTGTGTGTTGTGAGTTTTTGGATTACTGACTGCTTCAATTTCACCTGCTGTTTTTGTTCTGTTCAGACTTTCTGCCTCTTCTTCATTAAGTTTTGGAAGATTATATTTTTCTAGAATTTTTTCCATTTCACCTAGGTTTTCAAATTTCTTGGCATACAGTTCTTCATAGTAATTTCTTACAATTCTTTGTATTTCTGTCATGTCAGTTGTAATCTTTCCTCTTTCATTTCTGATTGTGTTTATTTGGATCCTCTCTTCTTTTCTTGATGAGCCTACTTAAAGGCTTGTCGATTTTGTTTATCTTTTTTAAAAAAACAGCTCCTAGATTCAGTGATCCTTAGAATTGTGCTTTTAGTCTCTATGTCATTTAATTCTGCTCTGATCTTGCTTATTTCTCTTCTTCTGCTTGCTCTGGGCTGTCTTTTTTGTTGTTCCCTGAGTTCTTGTAGGTGTAGGGTTAGGTTGTTTGTTTGAAATATTTCTATCTTTTTCAGATAAGCCTGTATTGCTATGAACTTCCCTCTCAGAACTGTCTTCGGTGTGTCCCATAAGTTTTGGGATGTTATGAGTTCATTTTCATTTGTTCCCAGAAACTTTTTGATATCTTCCCTAATTTCAATCTTCCCATTCGTTGTTTAATAGCATGCTATTCAATCTCCATGATTTTGAGTATTTGGGGGTTTTTCCTTTGGGTTAGTTTCCAGTTTCAGTCCATTGTGGTCAGAGAAAATGCTTGGTATGATTTCAATTTTCTTGAATTTTTTTAAGGCTTGTTTTGTGTCCTATCCTGTGGTCTATCTTTGATAATGTTCCATGTGCATTTGAAGAGAATGTGTATTTAGCTTCTTTGGGATGAAGGGCTCTATATATATCACTTAAGTCCATTTCATCTAAGATATTGTTCAGTGCCACAATATCTTTGTTGATATTTTGTTTGGAAGATCTGTCCATTTTTGACAGTGGGGTGTTAAAATCCCCAGCTATAATTGTGTTGCTGTCAATATCTTTCTTGAAGTCCTCTAAGATTTTCTTTATATATTTGGGTGCTCCTATGTTGGGTGCATATGTATTTATAATTTTAATGTCTTCTTGGTGGATTCTTCCCTTGAATATTATGAAGTGACCTTCTGGGTCTCTCTTTATGGCCTTTTTTTTGAAGTCTATTTTGTCTGATATGGCTATTTCTACTCTGGCTTTTTTTCCCTTTCTGTTTGCTTGGAAAATTTGATTCCAGACCTTCACTTTTAAGGTGTGTAGGTCTTTTGTCCTGAGGTGTGTCTCTTGTAGGCAGCATATGTGTGGGTCATGCTTTCTTATCCATTCAGTTATTCTATGTCTTTTGATTGGAGCATTTAATCCATTTACATTTAAGGGTATTATTGATAGGTACTTATTCATTGTCACTTTTGTACCTGTGTTCCTCTCCGTCTCTCTCTTTTTCTTCGTTTCCTTATTGCAGTCCCTTTAGCATCTCTTGCAGAGCTGCTTTGGTTGAAGTGTATTGTTTTAGACTTCTTTTGTCTTGGAAGCTGTTTATTTGGCCTTCTATCTTGATTGAGAGCCTTGCTGGGTAAAGTAGCCTTGGTTGCAGGCCTCTGGTTCTCACTACTTGGCATAGTTTTTGCCATTCTCTTCTTTCTTGTTGTGTTTCCATTGAGAAGTCAGTAGCTAACCTTATTGGGGAACCCTTGAATGTTACTTCCTTTTTCTCCCCTGCTGCCTTTAAGATTCTCTCTATGTCTTGGGATTTTGCCATTTTAATAATGATGTGTCTGGAAGTGGAACTCTTTGGGTTCCTCTTGATTGGGACTCTCTGTGTTTCCTGGATTTGTGTGACTTTTTCACTCATCAAATTAGGGAAGTTTTCCCTTACTACTTTTTCAAATATGTTTTTTTATCACTTCTTCTTCTCCTTCAGGTATCCCTATTATTATGAAATTATTATGTTTCATATTGTCTTGCATTTCTCTTAATCCCTCTTCATTCTTTTTGAGGCTCTTTTCCTTTTCTTGCTCTTTCTGTGAGTTTTTTTATACTTTGTCCTCCAACTCACTGATCCAATCTTCTGCTTCATTGATTCTGCTTTTGATTCTTTCTACTGTGTTCTTCAGTTCACAAATTGTATTCTTCATTCCTCTTGGCCCTTGCTGATCATTTCTATTTCCTTTTTCATGTTGATATAGTTTGCAGTGAGTTCATTGTAGCTCCCCTGTAGTTTCTGGTAGCTGATTCTGAGCTCTTTGAACTTCCTGATAAGCAGTGCTTTGAATTCAATATCTGATAGTTGACTTGCCTCTATTTCATCTAACATTCTTTCTGAGGCTTCCTCCCTTTTTTTATTTGGGGATTGTTTCTTTGTTTTCCCATTGTTTGTGAGACTTTTCTTGTTAGCCTCAGCTTCTTAAATAGATCTGTTCTGACTCCCTGGGTTTATAGTGTGAACTTCTGTGGTGGAGTGCCTGTGAAATTCAGTGGTGCATTCACCTTTGGTTACCCTGGTGTTCTCCATTTCCATCTACTCCTTTTTTTGTGATCAGTTGGAAGAGGAGGCAAAATGATTTATGACAGTGGGTGAGGATTTTATGTTATTTACTGTCACAGCCAGTTGAGAAGAGTTAGAAGATGTTTAGGCTATATATAGCATTAAGCATAATCTTCAACCCAACTTGCCACTTTTAAAAGAGGATGGACACAAGATAAGTCTCTTATTGAAGAGGAAACGCTTGTGAGTTAGATCTAGAAAGCAGTGAGGTTGCGGGCAGTCAGATTCTGAGGTAAGGTGAGAGTAAAGGTTAGTAAATAGGTGTAGTGTGTGAGCAAATAGAGTTAATCACTACAGTAATAGAATTCAGGCAACTGTGAAGTGGACTAAGATCCAGGAAATGTGTTGTGAAGTATTTACAGTTGTATAGAACAGCTATTATTTACAATAATATTAGAGGAACAATCATATGACAGACTCTATGTGATCTGGATGACATGAATAGGGGGTATAGAACTTTGGGTAGTGTACTAAATGAAAACAAGTGGTGTGAAGTGTAGAAAATTGCCAATGCGCTGTGGATGAGAGAACAGGGGAAACCTGTCAAGTGATGCAATATAACCAGCCAAGGCAAAGAAGCCTATACAGAAAGAGGAGGAATACAAAGATGCTATGAAAATATAAAAGAAGTACAAATAATGAAAATAGTAATAATAATAATAATAATAATAATAATAATATGCAGCAACTTGTGGTTTCTTTGCTATAGCACAGTGAAATTTGTCTCTCTGTCTCTACTATTGGGATGCCTCTTCTTTGGGTCCAACTCTGGTCTTTTCTCAGTTCCAAGTTGTTTGTCGCCTGTGGGTAAAAGAGGAAAAAAAGGCAGGAGAAAGGAGGAAAAAGTGATGTTTGGAAAGAGAGGAGGAAGGAATAAAACAGAAAAGAAGATAGGAGAGGAAAAAAGTACTGAAAGATAAAACAATAGTAAAATTTAAAAAATAAAAAATTACTAAAAAAACCCATATCTTGTTGGTTTCAACCTGGCCAAACCAGTTTTTCTGGCTGCAGTAGGCTGAGGGGCGATTGGTGTGGTCTTTCTGTGAGCACTCTCCCAAGAGCCAACCAGGAGCCTCTCCCCAGTGCCCCAGGAAGTGGATCTAGGACTTCCTCATAGCGCTCTTTTCCTGGGGGTTATCAGTGTAGGCTGGGCTCCGGGCTGTGCACCGGCAGAAGCCCCTGCTGCTCCTGTTTTTGCTCCAGTCCCTGAGATTCTACTGTACTGCTGCCATCTCCCTACTGTCTGGATTTTCCATGACTGGCACGATGTCTGGTCCCTTATTTTCATATATGCTGGGGAACTGTTGGCTGTTTGCACTGTTCCTCCATAGATCAGCCAGGATTTTCTCCCATGTGTACAAGGAAATGGAATCTGCTCGATCCTACTTCGTCGCCATCTTGGAACCTTCCTTCAGTTGTTAATTAGTCACATTGCACTCATCAGTCAGTCTTAAACATCATAGGGGTGGGCAGAATTCCTCCTGGGTTTGAGGCTATTGCTTTCCCTCAGGCTGCTGCTGCTCAGAGTGGAGTGGTCTGCCTGAGCAGGATGGCTACTGCAGTATGGGGGACAACTCAGCACCAGGATCCTGGAGGCTATGCTCTCAGTTCTCTCCCCCAATACTCCATCCCCTGTCTGTCTTCAAGTGTCTCTAGTCCACTCTACCCCCCACCTTTGCCATGGATTTACATCTGTGTCTATCTCCTACAGTCATTAATCTAGTCTCTCTGAACTCAGAAGTCAGGCTCAAGCTACACAGAGCTGGGACAGAGTCTCTCTTGGGGGCAGGGTATTGTTTCTCCTCAGACTGCTGCCACTCAAATGGGAGTGGTGTGCCTGAGCACATTGACTGCCACCATTTGGGGGATGACTGAACACTGGGTTCCCTGTGGCTACTCTCTTCACACTCTCCCCAAAAATTCTGTCCCCAGCCTCTCCTCAGACATCTCCGACCCACTCTGCTCCTGCTTTTGCTGGAACCCTGGAAGAGTGACAGCAAATGTAAACTTATGCATTGGCCCTTTAAACAGCTCTTTGTATCTCCAGCCATCCATCTCTGGTAGAGAGCAACCCTGCTGCTTTTTGCCCCTGGTTGTTATCTGTATACTTTTTGGCTCTAGTGTTCTATGCTGAGGATCCCAGCTTAGGGTTTAGACCCCATTCTTCTCAGGGGGGAGTGTAACCTGCTGCTTAATTATCCCTCAGGTGCTGCCACCTGTGGGCACCCAGCCAGCACTTTTGAGTCTCTACTGCACTCCCCGTTTCTGGTTTCTAACATATCTTCTTTTCTCTTCCTCTTGGAAGTCCTGGTCATTCACATCCCTGCTCTGTGTGCTATTTTGAGGTTTGCAGGCACCACACTGTGGAGCCCTATTTATTTGATGCTGGGCATCATCAAGTACTTAAAATTTTTCTCCTATCATCTTATCCTCACTCCAATTTTCCATCCTATAGTTCAGTGACAACCTCAGTTTTTATTTCATCCACCTTAGCATATCTTGAGTCTACATGATCTCTACTTCCCTATGTTATGATTGGTTAGCTTTGGGGGTCTGTCCTGTCACTGCTGGGGTTTCTCTAGCAGATTATGATAAAATAAGCTCTCATAATCATGGATCACATTCCACATCCTTTTTATTTAGCTTTATGAGATATAATTGTCTTATAACATTGTATAAATTTAATGTGTGTGATGTGATGATTTAATATATATATATATATTGCAAAATGATTATAAAATTAAAGTTAGTTACATTAATCACATAACATAATAACCATTTTATAAGAAAGTTTAAGATATATTCTATGAGCAACTTTTATTTACACAACAGAAAACTTTCATTCAGTTCCCATCTTCCAAAGCACCTGCTTATTTTCTTGAACATGACCAGAGAGAAAAATGTAGGTAAGTTGCTCCTGCCATTTCTTCAGTGGACAGTTTTGGCTTTGGGAGAGGTATTATGAAAAATCTTGGTTGGAAAGGTGTGTCTTTAGCCAGATTTAGTCCCTCTACTTTCCATCTCTTGATCAATATCCCTTGATAATAAGGTTGTCAGCCCATCGTAGCTGCTGGCTGACCCTTTCTGGGAATTAAGATAAAACTCAGAGGATTGGTTCCCATGAAATGCTTTTCTTAAAAGTAGATTCTGACTCCAGGCTGCATTAAGCAAAACCAAACTTATTAGGCATATTAGCACTCAGAATTGCTTAGACTGTACACAGTTCTCCTTGACCTAGTGAACTATGACACCATGGTGTATTTTTAGGATGTCATGGAGTTTCTCCTGAGTAGACAAGTATGCAACCATACTGAGAGTAATGTAATTGTAACATATTTGTATACAAACAAATGTTAAGGAAATTTCCCAAGTGAGTCGAGAGGCTGGAGTCAGAAATCTAGAGAAAGAGCTGGAAGCAATCACGTTTATAAAAATAATTATTAAGTGTTATGTATTTTTCAAGCATTGTGCTAAACACTTTATATACTTTGTCTTGTTTAGCCCTTATAGCAATCCTATCATATGAATGGTATTATCTGCATTTCACAAACAAAGCATCTAAGACTCTCAGAAATGTAGTTACTTAGTTAAGGTTGTAGAGATATAGGGGAACAGGGGGCTGAAGGTTGTAGGGAAACAAGGTTGTAGGGGAACAAGGGGCTTAACTGTAATTTTAGTCTCATTATGATACAATCCAAAGTCCTTGCACTTTTCATTTTCTACACTGCCTCCCAGGGGAAGGACAGAGCTTAACATAGGAAAAGAAGGCATTGAACAAGAGAGAAGAGCCTGTAGGAATACTTCAAGTTATAGAGGTGAATGCTGAGCAGATATCCCAGAATTTCAGGTTTGAAATGCTTATTCAAGGTTCCTGTTCTCCTGTCTGGAGTGTCATTTATGAGCTTTGAGAAGTGAAAAAAGCATCAGTTGATGGAAACTTCTGATGCTCCTTCTCTTCAAGAGTTGGGAACTGAGTTATGGTATGAAAAATAGATTGAGCCCTGGCTGGTGTAGCTCAGTGGATTGAGCGCGGGCCTGTGAACCAGAGGATTGCAGTTTGATTCCCAGTCAGGGCACATGCCTGGGTTGCAGGCCGGTTCCTTGCAGGCCAACTACCAGCAGGGGATGCACAAAAGGCAACCATACATGGATGTTTCTCTCCCTCTCTCCTTCCCCTCTAAATATAAATAAATAAATAAAATCTTTAAAAAAAAAAGAAAAATAGATTGAAAGGTCATAAAAAGTCTAGAAAGGGGATGACCCAGTAGGTCTGGATTCAAAGGCTATGTTATCTCTAATAAGAGCTGGGACAAATTTGCTTCTAATTTACTGAAAAAATTTTTTCTATAGCCCTGTAAACCCTTTATGGGGTACAAGGTAGTAGATTCTGTTACACATGCCTCTTCCTCTCCCAAAAAGGTTTAACTGGGAAGGGTTACTCAAGACCTCTACCTGGCCCAATTATTACTTATTATTCTCTCCTCTCACCCCCATAGAGTCTTCTCATTCTTCCAATATGAGCATTTAAGTAACATGAAGACTATGTAGTCCTTTTCTCACATGTTAGAGCTTCAGTGTTTGAAAATAATAATCACACTGTCTATGGGTCTTGTATTTCTCAAAATAAACCATTTTTGTTTCTTGAACTCTTCTATCTAGGCTACAACATAAGTTGTACTTCATTGTTCTCTGTAGATAAACTCCAATTTTCCAATGTCTCTCACAAGAGTAGTCAAAAGCTAATACAGGACTTGCAAGGAGTATAGCATTGACCTATCCAAACCAGATATCTAATCTTTAAAAGCCTCCTTGTAAAAGTTCAACAACTTTTTAAAATCACCTGTGATAACATTTGAGAACCTACACTTTTGGAAAGCAAACTTTATTTCATCCAGCCTACATCTGTCATGTTACCTTTCTGATGCCTTACTTCCATAAAGGTGCAAATGAACATTTTACCTTCAGAGACCTTCTTCCTTCTTTACCTGTGCTCTAGTTTCCTATAGGAGACACAATCCTTAATTGTTAAAAATAGGCCTCCTTCTTTTCCAGTGGGGCAGTGGTCCAGCATAGTTGGCATCACCTGCATGGAGATAAACTAGAATAACAGAGACAAGTCCTTGGGCCTGAGCTTTCATGCTCATGGGAAGAGCTAGGCAGGAGAAATTTCCTTAGTTTTGGGAGTTGGGAATTGGGTCTATTCATTTGAATTCAGGCTTTCTTGCCCTAATTTTCATGCCAACACATAAATTTTCTGAAGAAGACAGGCAATGAACTAAGGCAACAACTAATAGAGTGATTCAGAGGTAGTGGAACAGGTTCTGCAAGAGGCCCGAAAGGAAAAAAATTGGGGGCAAAATAAGAAGCAAGTAATCCATGAACTGATTGGTAGTAGTGAATTGAGGTTTCATCATTGTGATGGTGGAGATATAGTGAACCAAAGTGGGAAAAGAAATGAAAGATACAAAGATCGAGAGGATGGAGTCATCCCAGAAATCATGTTGAATAGGCTATGCCAAAGCTTCTCAGACTTGTGATCTCAATCCCACCAGCCTTCAAGAAACATGATTTCTAGTTTCTGTTTGACAGCTTTTGTGTGTCCTCAGTCTTTTCTCAAATAAGACATTTTCTGCAATGTGGTTTCTCAACCTCCTTTTACCAGTGCTTGTCTCAAGTCAGCATTCTACCAATACCTCACGAACAGCTTAAACATAGCTTCATTCCAGAGATAAAAAACATACTCTTTTTTTCCTTCCTTATCTGCTGTCTTCCTAGATCATCAAGGCCCAGAGATATCCCACTGGCCAGGAGGAGTTACTTCAAGTTCACTCCAGCAGAAGGGGTAAACCTAGGAAAAAGAAACATGAAGAAAAGAGCATAGAGACTGCAAGGTGTGGGAGGAGAAAAAAGAGAGAAGACAGAAAGATATAATTAGAATAGCTGAACAAAAAAGTGAGTATAATAAAGGAGAAAGGGAAGAAGAAGGAAGAAAAGTAAGTAAAATGAATTTAAATGGAGTGTTTTTTGACAGTGCTGAGGTACAGTAGAACATAGTGTCCTTGGAAAAGCTGAAAAATTGGGCTCTGGCCAAGTGTTTCCATACTAGTGACCTTTAGGTACCTAACTGAGTCTGCTCAGCACAGACCAAATGGGTAAATAAATAAATATTTTTTAAAACAAAAAAAAAAAAGACAAGAAAAAACATCCCAGCAACGGAGAACTGATCAAAGGCCCCCTGTACCTCATTATGGCCTACAAGTAGCTTGCTGTTCCAACCTGCAGTTCCCCCTTCCCCGCTCCAGCTTCCTAGAGGGAAGAGGGGCAGAAATGATCATGCCAACTGATAACTTCAGAACTTTCTCTCCTCCCTGCCACCAGCAAAGCTCAATGAAACAGAAAAAAGAAACTGGCAGGCCTGGTGAGGAAATGGCCTCAGGAAAAGTAGGCAGACTCCAGATTCTAGTCAAGAACTGCTGTGGTATAACTCACAGAATGGCCTGGGTTACCCAAATGGTAGGAAACCTTGGTTATTTACCCTAGAAAGCAGAAGAAAACCCATGGTTACAGAATTTTCTCTCTCCTTATTCTTTTAGACTTTCTAATGAGTGCTCACATTTGCCACAAATCTTTCCTTCTGGTGCTGTCCCCAACACCTCAGGCTTTTCTACCATTCTTCTCAAGCTATGTCTTAACCACCATTTTACCAGATGGTATTGTAGTTCTTAAATCACTGCCCTAGAGCAGATGCAGGCCCGTCTTCTGCCACAAGACACAGGCAGCACTAAACTGTGTCTTACAAACTTTCCTAAAAGGAATTACAATGTAGGAAAAGAAACTCTTTAAACTGAACTCTAGAGACAACAGTTTACATAGTCCATCTACCATGCACCATTTTCTCAGGAATGTTCTCGTTGCCAGATGGTGTTTTTCTCAGACCCTAATAGTTCTCCACCAAAGCCTACACATCAAATCCATACCCTAAACCTCAGAGTGATAAAGTCGGATCCCAAAATTACACAAATAACCAAAAAATATTCAATTTTAGTTTTTAATTGTTCATTCCAGATTAAGATTATGGTTTTAATTTATCCCAACTGCATTTAATATGTTTATTTGAAATACATTTGAGATATAAAATACATTTAAATTTGTTTTTCCCTAAAAAGAACCCAAACCCTCAAATATGACTCTAGTCCTCAATTTTCAGTAGTATAAAAATTAGGAAAGATTTGAAGCTAGTATTTTTATTTTTTTAAAGATTTTATTTATTTGTCTTCAGAGGGGAAGGTAAGGAGAGAAGGAGAGAAACATCAATGTATGGTTGCCTCTCATGAGTCCCCTACTGGGAACTGGCCTGCAACCCAGGCATGTGCTCTGACTGGGAATTGAACCGTGATTGTGTGGTTCACAGTCCCACGCTCAATCCACTGAGCTACACCAGCCAGGGCAAGTATTTTTCCCATAAAGGCTTTTGTAGCCCTAACTTTATTTCTAGAGCAAGATTAGAGTATATTTGAGAAGTGGGCAACCTACCATAGAGGTCAGTCAATCTTTTCAACCCTAACTATTTCAGAACAAACCACAGAGGTTTCTTTCTTCTATACATCCATCATGGACCAATTTTTCTTCCTATCAGTTATGTCATCTTCAAACCTTTAAAGTTAATAAATAGAGGGCAGAGAAATACATCTTCACAAGAGAGGTCTGTTAATGGTAATTGCTCTCTGAGATTTGATGCAACAGAGAGAAGTCACAAAGGTCTAGTTGCAATATCACCTCTGCCATTTGCTAGCCATATGAAGTTTTCCAATCTTCTATTTCTTCACCTGTAAAAATGGGATAACATAGCCTGGTTCACAGATGTGTATGAGGATTAAATGTCTACTATAGACCTAGCACAAGAACTAGCACAGAAGTAGAGAGAACTTGATGAACTTTACCTATATTTTCTTTCTGGCGAAAATTTTCCTCTGAACTTGGAAGAGAAAAAATGAACTGAGAGAGTGCTTTATTTTTTTCCAATTTTTTTATTTAATTATTTTTCAAGTACAGTTTTCGGTCTATTACTCCCATCCCATCCCACCCCCGTGCTCCCCCCTCCCATTTCCACCCTTCTCAGTTATTGTCCATGTATCTTTTATATATGTTCCTCTAAATCCCTTCCCTATTTCCCCTGAAATTCCCTCCCCTCTCCTCTCTGGTCACTGTCAGCCTGTTCTCTATTCCAGTGTCTTTGGTTATATTTTGCTGGCTTGTTTGTTTTGTTGTTTAGCTTCCTGTTAAAGGTGAGATCATATGGTATTTGTCCTTCAACACCTGGCTTATTTCACTCAGCATAATGCTTTCCAGTTCCATCCATGATGTTGCAAAAGGTAGGAGCTCCTTCCTTCTTTCTGCAGCACAAAATTCCATTGTGTATATGTACCATAGTTTTTTGATCCATTCATTTACTGACGGGCACGTAGGTTGCTTCCAACTCTTGGCTATTGTAAATTGTGCTGCTATGAACATTGGGGTGCATATGTTCTTTGGGATTGGTGTTTTAGGGTTCTTAGGATATAATCCTAGCAGTGGAATTGCTGGGTCAAAAGGCAAGTCCAATTTTAGTTTTCTGAGAAAATTCCATACTGTTTTCCATAATGGTTGTACCAGTCTGCAATCCCACCAACAGTGGACCAGAGTCTCCTTTTCCCCACACCCTCTCCAACATTTGTTGTTTATTGCTTTGTTTATGATAGGCAATCTCACTGGTGTAAAGTGGTATCTCATTGTGGTTTTAATTTGCATCTGAGAGAGTGCTTTAGACATCACCATATAATCAACATCACAATTGGATATCTCTGCCCTCTCCATTGTCTTCTTCAGAAACAAGGTCCTTCTAACAGGAGTGACTCCTAAACCTATCAGGATCTTTAATTTTATTCTGACCTCAAATTTCAACTGTTTGCTGACCATTTGTTTCCACATAGATTTCCCCTTGTTCCACTCTGGCTCAACTTTATACCTATCCTGTCTCAGTATCTTAGCATTGTAACTGACATGGCTTGAATCTTCCATTGTCATACACAATTGTCACATAACCCTGTTAATTCTTCTTTTTGACAGCTCAATACCTATTCTCAATTGTGCATGCTTCTGATCTTTTTCCTTGTCTCAGTCCTTATCCTCCTATTCGAATAAGTCTTTGCTCTCCCTACTCTGCTTTAATATATCCTGCATAATATGGCCAGAATAATTTTTAAAAAATATATTTTTAAAGCACAATATTCCATTGCAAATTTTTTTCAAAGGCTTCATAAATAATAGGATAAAGTCTAAACAGCCTGATTTAGCATTCAATGACTGCCATGATCTGGGCCCATTCAATTGTTGTGCAGAGAAAGAATCTGCTTAATGTTGGCACAGAGAAAGTGTAGAGAGTGAAGGGAAACTGAAAGAACAAGATTTAACCCACCTGTTTGCCTCAAGGTGCAATTTGAAAATAGAATTAACATTACCTAGGCAAAGGGTGGAAATGTAGAAAAAAAGTGAAAGAGAAGAAAGAATGCTGATACATTTATTTTACCCATATTTATTGAGTGCCTATGTTATGACAGGCACTGTGCTAGGCAGTAAAAATGTCACAGGAATAAGGCAGATGAAATAAAGTCTCTGCTCTCATGGAGCAAATTTTCTGGGAGAAGGAATACAGAATATTTATATTTATATTTAAAGATATACGAGGTCCAGTAGGAGTAAGGCTTGCTTGAATGTGGTTGGTAGGGTAATAATATGGGTGTAATAATGTATACTTTCAATTTGAACATTTCACCTAAAATTTTATAGGTGTTCTTAAGTGTGATATTGTTATGTTACAAAATTATGTGCTTATGATTTAGTAATAAAATACTTTGTAATGACAAGAGTATTATATGTGCCATACCCTGTATATAAAGATATAGTTATATAGATATGGATATATAGATACATATGATCTGTCCAGAAGGTACACAACCATGTAATATGAAAAATAGAGGCATATATTGAAGAGGATACAAGAAACATCATACATAGGACAATGGCACTTCAGTCTCCTTCAATGTAGGCATCTTGGGGCCTCACATAATCCTCCAAATTACCATCGGCTGTCCTGTAGTATTTTCCTGAATCTCATTGATGGTGTGAAATATCTTTCCTTTCAAAAGTGATTTTAGTTTGGGGAAAAGGCAGGAGTTTCAGGGCATCAAATCTGGGCTATAGAAGGGCTGAGTCACCTGGGTGATTTGATGTTTTACCAAAAAAACCAAAAAAACTCCACATGAGACATGATACACAAGCAGGCATGTTGTCATGATGAACCTGCCAATCACCAGTTCCCCATAGCTGTGGCTTTCTGAATCATACAAATAGTTTTCGAGGAAGAATATTCAAGCTTAACATAAAATTGGATGCAGATTCATTGCAGATTACTCACTCAGTCATTTTGAATGCCACAGACACACAGTACACAAGCTCACTCAATGGTGTCTACCACCCCCATCGACTAGTTCAGTGAAGTTATCATTGTTCATGCCTGCACATTCCAGTTCACTATCTTTGGCTGCCAGGTTACATCAATGTTATGCAACCCATTCTCATTATGTTTACACAACGGAATGCTATGCAGCAGAAAGAAAGGAGCTCCCACCCTTTGAGACAGCATGGATAGAACTGGAGAGCATTATGCTAAGTGAAATAAGCCAGGTGGTAAAAGACAAATATATAATCTCACCTACAAATGGAACCTGATCAACAAAACAAACAAGCAAAAAAAAAACAAACAGACAGATTGAAACAAAGAACAAACCGACAGTAACCAGAGAAGAGGGAGGAGAAGAACAATGGGGAAAAATAGAGGAAGGGTCATCAAACAATGTATAAAGGACACATGGACAAAGCCAAAGGGGGGTAGGATCGAGGGTGGGAGGTGAGGATGGGTGGGGCAGAGGGAGTGGTGGGGAAAAGATGGAGATGACTGTACTTGAACAATGATAAACAAAAACAAAAACAAATGACTGGACTTTTTCCAGATAGACATTCATGTCCATGTGTGTGTGTACATGTCAGGTAGTCTGAATAAAAGTAAGCAAGCCAGAAAGGCAAAAAAAGACAAAGTGGCGTGACGGTGTTTACATAGAGATGTAACGAAAATGAAGAAGGCTATGTGTAAACATGGGGAAAGAGCAATCCAGGCACAGTGAACAGTAATCAACAAGACCCTAAGGTGAATGACAGTTTAGGGGATGAGGTTAGGGGGTGGAGGTATTGAGCAAAAAGGAAAAAGAACTCATGGATATGGACAATAGTGTGGTGATTGCTGTGGGATGGGAGTATAAGGGGACTAAATGGCAAAAGAAAAATACAATAAAGATGAAATTTATAAAAAGATCCTAAGATGAGAGTGTGCTTTGTGCATTCAAGAAATGTAAGAAAGCCAGAGCTGAAGCAAAGAACTAATGTACATATAGGCTACAATAAGGACTTTAAAACATTGGATCGTGCCTACTTATGAGCGTGTGTGTGAGAGGGAGAGACAGAGAGAGAATCAGTAGAACTCCAATGAGTTCATTTTTATAGGAGTATAGTACATGTGTAGGAAATTGACAAATATGAGACTTTAAAGGAAAGCAGAGGTCAGAAGATCAGACATAACACATGAGCAAGCACATTAAAAAATTACTCCTTGACTTCCGCCAAGATGGAGGCATAGGTGGAAACACTGTGCCTTCTCCCACAACCAAGTTTGAATACAACAAAGGTTTGGAGAAACAAAGACACAGCCAAAGGACAGAAAATTGAATTAGACGGAAGTCCGACTAAATCTAACCATTCAATGGGGACAGTAAGAGGGGCGGAGCCAGCAGCGGAGCAGGGTTGGGCAGGACAGGTCCCCCGACCTAGGTGCTCAGGCAGCCCGGAACCAGTCGGGGTGTGGGACAGACTGACCGTGGTCGCACATTCGCGCACAGTTAGACGGACCACGCAGGCCCCAGAGGGCGAGGGCTGACAGCAGTGGCACACTCGCGTGCAGTGGGACGAAACGCATGGGCTCGGTGATGGCAGCAGCTGCGGCACCGGTGGGAGCCTTGGCGGCAGGCGCAGGTGGGACCCCATAGTCCCTCTTTGACCCCGCCCCCACATACAATGTCACAACCCAGCGACTTAGTTGTCCCGTGCTAGTGAACACCTTAGGGCTCTGATCCTGCTACTTAACAGGCACGAACAGCCCAAAAGATGGCGCAAGAAGAACTCAAAGTCCCAGAGCCAATAACTCTAAGCGACCAACAGATTGCCAGCCTCTCAGAAGCACAGTTCAAGACACTGTTTATCAGGATGCTCACAGAACTGGTAGATTATAGTCACAAATTAGAGGAACATATGAAGGCTAAACTAATTGAAATGAAGGGAGATGTCCAGGAAACCAATAGTGATGGAAAGGAAACTGGGACTCAAATCAATGGAATCGACCAGAAGGAAGAATGAAACATCCCACCAGAAAGGAATGAAGAAATGAGAATTCAAAAAAATGAGGAGAGGCTTAGGAACCTCCAGGACATCTTTAAACATTCCAACATCCAAATTATAGGGGTACCAGAAGGGGAAAAGAAACAGCCACGAGTGGAAAACTTATTTGAACAAATAATAAAGGAGAACTTCCCCAGTCTGGCAAAGGAAATAGACTTCCAGGAAATCCAGGAAGCTCAGAGAGTGCCAAAGAAGTTGGACCCAAGAAGGAACACACCAAGGCACATCATAATTACATTAGCCA
>NW_028085108.1:266231-300193 GCF_014824575.4 Sturnira hondurensis | reverse complement strand
GGAAGGTGACAAATAATATATATATATATAGATATATATATATATATATATATATATATATATATATATAATTATTATAACCACTTTGTGGAGAACTTACTCCCATATTATAGATGGGGAGAACAAAGCACAAGCATTCAACTCTGTCAAATAACAAGTAAATGGAAGAGATGAAACATGCTATACATGAAGGAGTAAAATTCTAATACAGTGATCGTACAAATTACCTTGTAGCTTTGGAACTTTTAACTCTTAACCTGAAGAAGTAGCTATGCTAGAAGCCATCTGTAAATCTTTGTGAAGCAATAAACAATGAACTGTACTCTCACAGCTGATAGGGTCTTACACTGTGTAAGTCACAGGATGCAGTTTGCTTTCTTATCTCCAGTACTTTTTTCTTTTGCTACAGGGTCTGATATATAAATACACAGTATAATTTTTTTAGCTTAGTTTTTTTTTAATTTTGATAAATTTAGTTTTAAATGCTTCTGACATTTTATCATATGAACCAGATAGGGTATTGACTCAACATACATTAAAAAGAGAGACATACTATAAGCAAACTTTCATAGATGACACACATGCTCAGGAAAGAAATATCTACCTACCTGTCCCAGAGAATAAAGCAAGAACTATATGAGGGGCAGTAGAATGTAGTGGTTAAGCAGCTGAAATCTAGAGCCAGGCTGCCTGCTTGAAACTAAATTCTGGCTGCAGGAGTGGTTCTTTTTTGTTGTTGTTGTTGTTGTTTTACTTTTAAATACATGTATGTATTTATTTTTTAATTTTTTTATTGTTGTTCAAGTACAGTTGTCTCCATTTCCCTCTACAACTTCCCCCCTCCCCAGCCATCCCCACTTCCCAACCTTGATCCTACCAGCTTTTGGTTTTGTCCATGTGTTCTTTATAGACGTTCCTGAAAACCCTTCCCCCTTCCCCCCACATTATCCCCTCCTGTTACCGAACAAGGGTCCGAGGGGAGGCAATACTTGGCCCACCAAGGGATGCCAAAAGCTGCTTCAGAAAACAGGGGCCCCTCCCAAGGATGGTATACTAATATCTATTACGCTCTTCTGTCCGCCTCCAATTGGAAAGACATCTCTCAATGCCAGAGAGTTGTGCAAAGGAAACAAAATGTTTATTTAATACTATTCAGACCTAATGCCTTCCTTAAAATATTAAAATCTTTAAGGGTATACACCTACACACACACACACACAGCGCTCCTTTCTCCCACTGTCCCAACTCCGGGTACCGTAAATCAGGAAAAGAGCACACGTCCGTTTTTTCAGGTCGCTGGCACATGAGCTGTGTCGCCTGTCCAGGCAGGATCTCCAATTAATCCAAAGTCATGCGGCACCTTCCACTGGCAAGAGTTCTTTGTTCCAAGTTCCAGTCAAAGTCTCTCCTGCTTTCCAGGCCACTCGGCCAAAGGGAGCACCTCAAAGCTGCGTGGGCCTCTTCTACCAAAGCTGCACTCCACCAAAAGTGCGCGTCTTTCTTCTTCACCTGCCCGCAGGGATTTCCATTCTGGCAAATCTGCGTGGTTTTCCCTTTCACCTGGCCAAGAGGGGGTCTGCACTCTGCTGAACCTGTGTGGCTCTCTTTCCTAATGGCTACAGGGGTCTACATCTTTCCAAAACAGCGTAGCTCTCCCCCTCACCTGGCCAAGAGGGGGTCCTCACTCTGCTAAAGCCACATGCCTCTTCCACAGGCACTCTCTCAGAGAAGCAGCCCCCAGTTCCATCCTGGGTCCCAGCCACTCACTTCTCCCTGGCTCAAAACTTGGCCATAGCTATTTAACATATCTATGAAACCAGTTAAAGGTCATAGATATGTTACATGACCATTCCAGAGGTTAGCTGCAAAACTGTTGCTATGCAAAACAGCTCTCAATGGCCCTGCTCCATTCGTCCCTTCCCCCAACTGACACCTGGGGGGTGGGATGTGAGGACATCTTAATATTTCCTCCAATATTCCTGTACACTTTGAGTTCTGGACACCATTCCAAATCTTTTCTGCCCCCCCCCCCCGGCTGCACCCTGTATCACTCCCACCGTCCCTCTGGTTACTGTCAGTTTGTTCTTAATTTCATTGTCTCTGGTTATATTTTGCTTGCTTGTTTGTTTTGTTGTTTAGGTTCCACTTATAGGTGAGAACACATGGTGTATGTCCTTCACCTGCTGTCGCAAATGCAGCAGTAGTTCTTGATGTAAAGAAAAAGTATTGTAGGTTGGTATAAATAAGGAATAGTAAGGACTTCCATTTAATTACAGAATGGAATATTGGAAGGGTACTCACAAAAGGTGGGGGTCAGAGCACAGCCACTCCTGAAGGCAAGCCTAAAAGCCTCAGAATTTTTTTTGAAAACCAAACCCAGTGTTGCAACTCACTGATGTGTTTAAAGTAATGTGTTACCCATAAGATTTAAAGTACCAAAGTTTGCAAATGATTTACCTAAAAAGAAAATCAAGTAGACTCAGGGTTACACTATAATAAGACCATCTTCACTAATTTTCTTTCTGATGTGCATTTTTGAGAAGGAGAGAAGGTTGGGTGGAGTTAGAAGCTAGTTTACTAAGAATTACACTTAACTCTCTCCTTTATACTTACTCAGTCTTATTCCTAAGTTATTCTGTACTTGGTGACCATGACTGTAATGATTTGCAAGTTGTAAATTTTCAATTGATTAACTTTTTCTTTCATTTTACACTTTGGCACATTCCTTATTAGGAACAAAAGAATGATAAACAAAGGACACCTAGCACTTCTATATTTACTTTGCACATGGGTGCAAAGGAGATTATGAATGCTTTTGTTAACAAGACCACAATTGAAGACAGTGCCTGGTATAATACATAGTAAATGCTCAATAAGTATATGCTGTACACATTACTATAAACACAAAGGTGATTTTATAAATTTCAGGCTCAGTTTGTGTGGTGAGAAAAGCAATTGCAAACCACAATGCCTTGTTGTGGGGAGTGTCCAGTCATGACTGACTTGATCAGTGATTACAAAAAATTAAAGTGAAATTTCAAATCAAATTCTGAGCAAGTTGCCCAGAACTTGACAGTTTACTTCCATTAATTTGTTTATCATTGAAAAAAATCACTGAAAATTATTTAAAAGCATTAAATATTATTATGTAAATTTTCAACATCATCCAAAATACCCGTTATTTTATTTTATTCTTTATTTTTAATATATTTTATTGATTATGCAATTATAGTTGTTCTATTCCCCATTCATTCCCCTTCACCCTGCACACCCTCTCCCCTACCATCCCCCCCCCTTAGTTTATGACCTCGTGTCTCAAGTTCTTTTTTTTTTGGCTCTGATTCTTTTTTTTTATTTTAATCCTTGTTCAAGTACAGTTTTCTGCCTTATATTCCCAGCCCTGCCCCCCGCCCAGTGCTCCCCACCTCCATCCCATTTCTGCCCCCCACCTTAGTTATTGTCCATGTGCCCTTTATACTTGTTCATGTGAGTCCCTCTCCTTTTCCCCTATGATTCTCTCCCCTCTCCAGTCTGGACCCTGTCAGCCTGTTCCGTAATTGAGTGTCATTGGTCATATTTTGCTTTATTGTTTGTGTGGTTGTTTAGCTTCCTGTTAAAGGTGAGATCATATGGTATTTGCCTTTCACCGCCTGGCTTATTTCGCTCAGCATAATGCATTCCAGTTCCATCCATGATGTGGCAAAGGGTAGGAGCTCCTTCTTCCTTTCTGCAGCATAGAATTTCATTGTGTAAATGTACCATAGCTTTTTGATCCAGTCATTTACTGACGGGCACCTAGGTTGCTTCCAATTCTTGGCTATTGTAAATTGTGCTGCTATGAACATCGGGGGTGCATAGGTTCTTTCAAGTTCTTTAGATTCTATATTCCCCATACTATTCTTGCCCTCCCCCTGTCTATTTTCTACCTACTGTCTATGCTACTTATTTTCTGTACCTTCCCGCCCCTTCTCCTCCTGCCACTCCCCTGTTGCTACCCCTCCATGTGATCTTCATTTCTATGGTTCCACTCCTGATCTAGCTGTCCTCTTGATTTGCTTTTGTTTTAGGTGTGGTTGTTAATAATTGTGAGTTTGCTGTCCTTTCACTGTGCATATTTTTATCTTCTTTTTCTTATATAAGTCCCTTTAACATTTCATATAATAAGGGCTTGGTGATGATGAACTCCTTGAATTTGATCTTATCTGAGAAGCACTTTATCTGTCCTTCCATTCTAAATGAAAGCTTTGCTTGATAGAGCAATCTTGGTTGTAGGTCTTTGGATTTCACGACTTGGAATAATTCTTTCCAGCTCCTTCTTGCCTATAAGGTCTCTTTTGAGAAATCCACTGACAGTCTGATGGGAACTCCTTCATAGGTGACTGTCCCCTTATCTCTTGCTGCTTCTAGGATTCTCTCCTTCATTTCAATCAAAATAGCCAAGTTCTTTTATTTTTTTATTTAATTCTTATTCAAGTACAGTTTTCTGTTTTATATTCCCTGCCCTGCCCCCCCCCAAGTGCTCCCCACCTCCCTTCCATTTCTGGCCCCCATGTTATTATTGTCCATGTGTCCTTTATACTTATTCATGTGAGTCCCTCCCCTTTTCCCCTATGATTATCTCCCCTCTCCTCTCTGAACCCTGTTAGCCTATTCCATATTTTAGTGTCATTGATCATATTTTGCTTGCTTGTTTGTTTTGTTGTTTAGATTCCTGTTAAAGATGAGATCATATGGTATTAGTCTTTCATGGCTTGGCTTATTTCGCTCAACATAATGCTCTCCAGTTCCATCCATGATGTTGCAAAAGGAAGGAGCTCCTTCTTCCTTTCTGCAACATAAAATTCCATTGTGTAAATGTACCATAGATTTTTGATCCAGGCGTTTACCGATGGGCATTTAGGTTCGTTCCAATTCTTTGCTATTGTAAATTGTGCTGCTATGAACATTGGGGTGCATACATTCTTTTGGATTGATGTTTCAGGGTTCTTAGGATATGCTCCTAACAGTGGAATTGCTGGGTCAATAGGAATGCTCATTTTTAGTTTTCTGAGAAAATTCCATACTGTTTTCCATAATGGTTGTACCAGTCTGCAATCCCACCAACAGTGAACTAGGGTCCCCTTTTCCCCACAACCTCTCCAGCACTTGTTGTTTGTTTCTTTGTTTATGATAGCCATTCTGACTGGTGTGAAGTGGTATCTCATTGTGGTTTTAATTTTCATCTCACTGATAGCTAGTGATATGGAGCATCTTTTCATGTGTCTCTGGATCCTCTGTATGTCCTGCTTGGAGAAATGTCTGTTCAACTCCTTTGCCCATTTTTTAATAGGGTTGCTTGTCTTCTTTGAGTAGAGTTGAGTGAATTCTTTGTATATTTTGGAGATTAAACTTTTGTCTGAGGTATCATTGCCAAATATGTTTTCCCAAGCTGTTGCTTCCCTTTTTATCTAGATACTGTTTTCCTTAGCGATGCAGAAGCTTTTAAGTTTGATGATATCCCATTTGTTTATTCTTTCCTTTATGTACCTTGCTCTAGGGGACATGTCAGTAAAAATGTTGCTGCGTGGAATTTCTGAGATTTTCCTGCCAATGTTCTCCTCTAGGGCTTCAATGGTTTCCCGGCTTATATTTAAGTCTTTTATCCACCTTGAATTTATTTTGGTGTATTGTGTAAGTTGCTGCTCGAGTTTCATTTTTTTGCATGTAGCTGTCCAGTTCTCCCAACACCATTTGTTGAAGAGGCTATCTCTACTCCATTTTATGTTATTGCCCACTTTTTAGAATATTAATTGACTGTAGAGAGTTGGGTTTATTTCTGGGCTCTCTGTTCTATTCCACTGGTCTATGTGCCTGTTTTTATGCCAGTACCAGGCTGTTTTGATTACAGTTGCCTTGTAATACAGTTTGATATCAGGTATTGTGATCCCTCGTACTTTGCTCTTCTTTCTCAAAATTGTAGCTGCTATACGGGGTTGTTTATGGTTACATATAAATTTTTGAAGTGTTTGTTCTATGTCTGTGAAGTATGCCATTGCAACTTTAATAGGTATTGCACTGAATCTGTAAATTGCTTTGGGTAGTATGGACATTTTGATGATGTTAATTCTTCCAATCCATGAGCATGGTATATGTTTCCATTTGTTTGTGTCTTCCCTGATTTCTTTTTTCAGTGTTGTGTAGTTTTCTGCATACAGGTTTTTAACCTCCTTGGTTAGGTTTATTCCCAAATATTTTATTTTTGTTTTTGCTATATCGAATGGGATTTTTTTCCTGATTTCTGCTTCTTCTGTTTCATTGTCGGTATACAAAAATGCCTTTGATTTTTGCATATTGACATTGTATCCCGCTGTTTTGCCACATTCATTTATTAGTCTGAGCAGTTTTTTTGGTAGAGGCTATAGGCTTTTCCATGTATATTATCATGTCATCTGCAAACAATGGCAGTTTTGTTTTCTCCTTTCCGATTTGGATGCCTTTTTTTCCTTTTCTTGTCTGATCACTGTGGCTAGAACTTCTAATACTAGATTGAATAGAAGTGATGAAAGTAGGCAACCTTGTCTTGTCCCTGATCTTAGTGGAAAAGCTTTTAGTTTTTGCCCATTGAGTATGATGTTGGCTGTAGGTCTTTCATATATGGCCTTTATTATATTGAGGAATGCTCCCTCTACTCCCATTTTTCTGAGTACCTTTATCATAAATGGGTGTTGAACCTTATCAAAAGCTTTTTCCACATCTATTGATATGACCCTGTGGTTTTTGTGTTTGCTTTGGTTTATGTGATATATTACATTTACTGATTTATGAATACTGTACCATCTTTGCATCCCTGTGATGAATCCCACATGGTCGTGGTGTATGATCTTTTTGATGTATTGTTGGATGTGATTTGCTAATATTTTATTGAAGATTTTTGTGTCTATGTTCATCAGCGATATTGGCCTGTAATTTTCTTTCTTTGTTGTGTCTCTATCTGGCTTTGGAATTAGGGTGATGCTGGCTTCATAAAAAGAGTTTGGGAATTTTCCATCCTTTTGGATTTTTTGGAATAGTCTGTGAAGAATAGGGGTTAGCTCTTCCTAAAATGCTTTGTAGAATTCTCCTGTGAAACCATCTAGTCCAGGGCTTTTGTGTGATGGGAGTTTTTTGATTACCGCTTCAATTTCATCTGCTGTTATTGGCCTGTTTAGGTTTTCTGCTTCTTTTTCATTGAGTTTTGGAAGATTATATTTTTCTAGGAATTTGTCCATTTCACCTAGGTTTTCAAATTTCTTGGCATACAGTTCTTCATAGTAATTTCTGACAATCCCTTCATTTCTGTGGTATCAGTTGTAATCTCTCCTCTTTCATTTCTGATTGTGTTTATTTGTGTCCTCTCTCTTCTTTTCTTAATGAGCCTACTTAAAGGTTTGTCTATTTTGTTTACCTTTTCAAAAAACCAACTCCTGGATTCATTGATTCTTAGAATTGTGCTTTTAGTCTCCATGTCATTTAATTCTGCTCTGATCTTGGTTATTTCCTTCCTTCTACTTGCTCTGGGCTGTCTTTGTTGTTGTTCCTCGAGTTCTTGCAGGGGTCGCGTTAGGTTGTTTGTTTGAAATGTTTCTATCTTCTTTAGGTAGGCTTGTATTGCTATGAACTTCCCTCTCAGGACTGCCTTCACTGTGTCCCATAGGTTTTGGGTTGTTGTGAGTTCATTTTCATTCGTTTCCAGAAACTTTGTGATTTCTTCCCTAATTTCAATCTTGACCCATTCGTTGTTTATTAGCATACCATTCATTCTCCATGGTTTTGGGTGTTTTGGGTTTTTTCCTGTGGTGTTGGTTTCCAATTTCAGTCCCTTGTGATCAGAGAAAATGCTTGGTATGATTTCTATTTTCCTGAATTTATTAAGACTGGTTTTGTGTCCTATCATGTGATCTATCTTTGAAAATGTTCCATGTGCATTTGAAAAGAATGCATATTTAGCTTGTTTGGGATGGACGGCTCTCTATATATCAATTAGGTCCATTTCGTCTAGGGGGTCATTTAATGCTGCAATATCCTTGTTGATATTTTGTTAGGAAGATTTGTCCATTTTAGACAGTGGAGTGTTAAAATCCCCTACTATAATTGTGTTGCTGTCAATATCTTTCTTGAGGTCCTCCAGAATTTTCTTTATATATTTGGGTGCTCCTATGTTGGATGCATATATATTTACCATGTTAATGTCTTCTTGGTGGATTCTGCCCTTGAGTATTATGAAGTGACCTTCTGGGTCTCTCTTTTTGAAGTCTATTTTGTGTGATATGAGAATTGCTACCCCGGCTTTTTTTTTCTTGTCCAATTGCTTGGAACATTTGTTTCCATCCTTTCACTTTTAGTCTGTGTTGGTCTTTTGATTTGAGGTGGGTCTCTTGTAGGCCCCATATGTGTGGGTCACGCTTTCTTAACCAATCAGTTATTCTATGTCTTTTAATTGGTGCATTTAATCCATTAACATTTAAGGTCATTATTGAAAGGTACTTATTCATTGCCATTTGTGTACCTGCGTTCCTCTCTGTCTCTCTCTTTTCCTTCCTTTCCTTAAAGCAGCCCTTTTAGTAATTCTTGGAGAGCTGGTTTGGTGGAGGCATATTCTTTTAGACTTTTTTTGTCTTGGAAGCTCTTTATTTGTCCTTCTATCTTGATTGAGAGACTTGCTGGGTAATGTAGCCTTGGTTGTAGGCCTCTGTTTCTCATTACTTTGAATATTTCTTGCCATTCTCTTCTTGCTTGGAATGTTTTCATTGAGAAGTCAGTAGCTAACCTTATTAGGACCCCCTTGTATGTTACTTCACTTTTCTCCCTTGCTGCCTTTAGGAGTCTCTCTTTTTCTTGCAGTTTTGCCATTTTAATGATGATGTGTCTTGCAGTAGGCCTCTTTGGGTTCTACCTGATTGGGACTCTGCAATTCCTGGATTTGTGTGACTTTCTCTCTCCTAAACTTAGGAAAATTTTCTGTTATTACTCTTTCCAATAGGTTTTGTATCCCTTATACTCTTTTTCTCCTTCTGGTATTCCTATTATTTGGATATTGTTATGTTTCATATTGTCTTGCATTTCTCTTAAACTCTCCTTTTTTCTGATTCTCTTTTCCATTACTTGGTCTGTCTGGGAGATTCTTTCTAACCTGTCTTCGAGCTCGCTTATGCGGTCTTCCGTGTCATTAATCCTACTCTTCATAGCTTCTACTGTGTTCTTCAGTTCAGAAATTGTATTCTTCATTTCCTTTTCGCCTTTGCTGATGGCTTCTATTTCCTTTTTCATGTTGGTATAGTTTGTATAGCCAAGTTATTTTCAATGGCTGATGTTGTTACTCAGAGTCTTGTAAGATGCTTCTAGGAATAACATACCAAAACAGCACTGCAGTGAATGTCCTTCACTACCTTGAAGAATCTGTTTGGGGTATTGCCAAATTTTGAGAATGTTCATCATCAGTAATCATACATGGGAACATTGATTCGTGTTTTAAAACATAATGGAGTGATGAGGACTGTTGCTGTGATTGTTAAGAAGCCATTGTTAGGCTGTGATCAGGGATACAACATGATCAGTAGGTTTATGGTGACAACATCATTAGGGGTGGTTATTTAAGGCAAATTAGTACAGGAAGAAAACCAAGGATAGGTAGGCCAATTATAAGAATGTCTGCTATAATAGTCTAAATTTAAGAGCCTAATACAGGAAATGAATGAAAGGATTGGTAAAATCTTGGAGATGTATTAGGTTGAACTATATAAAATTACTGTTATCTAACCCTTTCTATTCTTCAGAAATGAGAATTATATATCTATACTTAATAGAAAGCAAGGCTTAGTAATTTACCTATTGTGACGAGTGAGGCAAAAGAAGGAGTTAAGGTAATGGACATGTTATGTTTTCACATTTGGGAGGATAAAATATAAGTGATTATAAGATAATAATAACTATAATTGTTACTTATATTTGGTAAAGCTTTAATTATGTGCCAATCATCACTTTTTTAAATATGTGTTAAGTCATTTACTCCTCAGAACACTTCCATGAGGTACTTTGTTTATTCCCATTCACAAAGAAAGAAACGGAAGTATAGAGACAGTAACTTCCCCAAGGTTATGTGTTCTAAATTGAAGAGCTTGTATTGAAACCTAGACTGTCTGGCTTAAGGGCTTACAGTCCACTCAGTGATAACGGTGCCTCTGTATAAATACCTCTGTGTAGCTATTGTGAATGAGGAAATAGAAGAGACAGATCAAGTTGTTTTACTTAGCCATTGTTCCTTTTTATAATATTAATTTATTTTAGTTTAAAAAATAATCCTTTGTGACAGCATGGATGGAACTAAAAAGTGAAATAAGCAAAATAAGCCAGGAAGTGAAAGACAAATACCGTATGATCTCACTTTTAACAGGAACCTAACCAACAAAACAAACAAACAAACAAGCAAAATATAACCAAAGACAATGAAATTGAGAACAAGCTGACAGTGACCAGAGGGGAGAGGGGAGGGAATTTCAGGGGAAAAGGGGAAGGGTTCAGAGGAACAAGTGTGGAGGACACATGGACAAAAGCAAGGGAGGGTGGAAATGTGAAGGAAATGGAGAGGTCTTGGCGGGTGGGCTGGGATGGGGGTAAAAGCAGAAAACTACTTGAACAACAATTAAAAGAAAAGAAAAGAGAAGAGAAGAGAGGAGAAGAGAAGAGAAGAGAAGAAAAAAGAAAAGAAAAGAAAAATAGAAAAAAAGTAATCCATGCTCGTTAAAACCAATACAGAAGCTTATACAGGAAAAGACTGAGTCTTCTCAAGCATACTTCCCAAAGGCAATTTAGTGTGTATCGTTCTACATGTTTCTCACAACTATAAAATTTATTTTTTCATATATATATATATATACGTATATATATACGTATATATATATATATATATATATATATATATATATGTATGCCCTTATATAGTTTTGTTTTCTCTACAAAGATGAAATCATATAGTGCACATTGACTTTCAACTTTCGTTTTTTCACTTAATGTACCATGGGCATCTCTCCATATTATTACATAGATCTATTTGAATCATATCTGAAACATTTTATTTCATAACATGGTTATATCAAATTTTTAAAATCAATATTCTTAATGAGCAGTTAAAAGTTTTCCCAGACTTTTCCTCTTATAAATACATTTTAAATGTTTGTAGATGTTGCCAAATAAATATCTCAGATCTTATATACTTGCACTAGCAGTATATCAAATAGTATGTTCCCCTACTCTCTTCTCAAGCCCAAGCAAGAATGGGTCCAGATTATCACAATCAGGGAGAGGGTTAAAATCTAAAACCCATTAGGAACAATTAAGAACATGAGACTATTGAACCTAAGGAAGAGAAAACTCCAGGTGACATAATTGTTGACTTTAAAACTCTGAACAACAGAAGATATCAATATAGTAAAAATATTGCCAATGGGAAGAAAATCTAGGGAAACAGAAATTTTCTATTAATCATAAGATAGTGCTTTCTATCAAATTTTCCCTGAGATAGAACAGTTTATCTCTGAGGAGAGTAGGCTCCCTCTTGCTAGAGATGTATGAGCAGGTATATCAAAACTTGTCATTGGCTGGTTTGATTTCCAGTCAGGGCACATGCCTGGGTTGCAGGCTAGGTCCCCAGTAGGGGACACATGAGAATCAACCATACATTGATGCTTCTCTCCCACTCTTTTTCCTTCCCTTCCCGTCTCTCTAAAAATAAATAAATAAAATATTTTTTTAAAACTTGTTGTTAGGATTCGATTAGAGACCATTACCTATCCTGTTCTTCCATGAGATTACATTGGAAACTACAATTTTTGAAGTGGGAAAGAAAAAAGGGGACCCTGGAGATCCTCTTCACAACCAAAGTTTCACTGCTTCTGGGGTGATAATCCTGGGATCCCTAATAATGTTGCACCTCTAAGTAATGGTAGAATTCTGTGTAAGGCTTGTTCATATAGAGCCTATCATAAGAAGAGAAAGGACACACAGAGACAGATCTACCATGCTTTTCTAGAAGGCCAACAGACATGTCTTACACACTGCAGAAAAATTCCACCAACTTCTCAGAGATGTTTTCTCAAGCCAGCATTATGAAATAATTTATAGGCCAAAGGGCCAAAAATTTATTGTCTGTTCAGAATGTCAGAAGGCTGACTGAACCTAATTCTCTAAACTAGGAGTGCAGCTCTACCAGTGGCTGGCTGTACAGCTTTGGACAAACCCCTTAGTTGTTCTAGACCTCAGTTTTTCCATCTGTACAGAGGAGAATTAGACTGTATGTTTTCTGTTTCTTTCCATCTCTGATGTTCTATAGAATTATGTACCTTTAAGTCAAGTGCCCCTTCTTCTATGCTTCTGTAACATGCTGTTCTGACCTCTATCATCCCACTCAATGTTTTGTGTTGAAATTGTGTTTACTCTTTCCCCCATTGGGCCATGAAGTTCTTGGCTTAACACATGGTCTGGCACTTAGTAGGCACTCAATTCAGTGTTTAATGAAATAAATCTAAATTATTTATGATACTGTGTTTGCAAGTCTTCATTTATGGGTAAACTTTAAAAATTATTACACAGCTCAATGGGATTCCTCTCTTGAGCCCTGCTCCTTTCTTCCTGAACACCACAGAAGTTAATGACTGAAAGCAGTGAGAACAGGCAACACCCCTGACAGAGAAATGACTCTTTAATCCTCTGATGTCAGGTTTACTGCCTCTTTTCCTAGCTTCTCTCAGCAGTTTCAGCTTGAAGTTTCTTTTATCTTTCTAAAGTTCCAGCAAAATCAGCTGGGATCTATTCCTGAGGGTTCCCTATTCAGTGTCTCTCTCTGGTCGGTCTTACAAATGGCATTCTGCCAACCAAATTATGTCTTCTTTGGAACTGTATCTTTTCTGTACCCATTCCATTGCTAAAATGAAGAGAGGATTCTGTCTCCATTGTCTTCTTTTTTTTAAGATTTTTATTTATTTATCTTTAGATAGGGAAGGAGAGAGAGAGAGAAATATCAATGTATGGTTGCCTTTCATGCGTTCCCTGCTGGGAACTGGCCTACAACCCAGGCATGTGCCCTGACTGGGAATCGAACCGAGATCCTTTGGTTCACAGGCTTGTGCTCCATCCACTGAGCTACACCAGCCAGGCCTCCATTGTCTTCTATGGTTCAGTCTCCAACCATCCCAGCATCAGGATTCTTGTTAGGAAGCAAAACCCAAGGCTTTAGCCCCATCGTTTTTTTGAGAGTCCACATATAAAACGAATGGTGACAGCAACACAGTTCCTTATACTTTGAGCCCTGGCTGGAGATAATGACCAATCAGGGGATATTTCAATTATATTTAGACTTATTCCAACCAAAAAATTAAATTAAGAATAAATAAATATGGAAGAAGAGAGATTGGAAAGCACGATTTGGTGAGAGAAACATTTCAAGTTTGTTTGGTTTCATTTTGCATCATGGCCCATCTTACCTAAATAGCAACTCTCTCCCCCAAAGTCCCGAATAATGTACAGTAAGAGGGGGACAAAACCACATCATGATAATGTGTAGTACTCCCCATTCTACTACCAGAAATCTAGAGATCAGACTAATGCAACAACAAAACCAGAAGGCTAAGATCAGTTAGCTACAGCCTTCTCAGTCTACATAATGGCCATGCCTGGGAGCAAGAAGGATGATCTCTCAAAGCAATCATCTTTAGGTAGAATGTGCGTATGTATATTCTAATCTGTGCACTTTTCACCTGTCAGCATTAGAAGAGATCTCAAAGATAATTTAAGCAGTTTGAGTATATGTTCGTGGTGGTGATAGTGGTGGTGCTCAGTTGTTTGGTTTTCTAATGAATTTCTTTCTTCAAATGAAATTCTAAATAGAGTTAAAGATCTATAAAAGAAAATCATAGCTGCTTTAGAAGATTGGAGATATGTAATCAGAACCCACCTTCTGAGTATCTCTTTGATTCTTGAAGTGACTTCTGACGAAGTTCCCCAGGGCTCCATGGAACCCATTTTTTCTTTTAAATATATTTTATTGATTATGCTATTACAGTTGTCCCATTTTTCTCCCCTTTATTCCTCTCTGCCTTGCACCATTCCTCTGACCAGTATACCTCATTTAGTTCATATTCATGTATCATAAATATAAGTTCTGGGCTTCTCCATTTTCTATACTATTCTTAATCCTCCCATCTATGTTGTACCTACCGATTATGCTTCTCATTCCCTGTACCTTTCCTCCTATTCTCCCCCTCCCCATGTCTGCTGATAAAACTCCATGTTATATCCATGTCTGTGATTCTGTTTCTGATCTAGTTGTTTGCTTAGTTTTGCTTTTAGTTTCTTAGGTTCGGTTGTTGATAGTTGTGAGTTTGTTGTTATTGTACTGTTCATGCCTTTGATCTCATTCTTTTTCTTTGATAAGCTCCTTTAACATTTCCCATAATAAGGGCTTGGTGATGATGAACTCCTTTAACCTGACCTTATCTGGGAAGCACTTTATCTGCCCTTCGATTCTAAAAAATAGCTTTTCTGGATAGAGTAATCTTGGATGTCGGTCCTTGCCTTTCATGAATTGAAATACAACCTTCCAGCCCCTTCTTTCCTGAAAGGTTTCTTTTGAGAAATCAGCTGATAATCTAGTGAGAACTCTTTTGTAGGTAGCTATCTCCTTTTCTATTGCTGCTTTTAAGATTCCCTCCTTATCTTTAATTCGGGTAATTTAATAATGATGTGTCTTGGTGTGTTTCTCCTTGGGCAGACAAGGCAGTCCAACATTTACATTCAGATAAGCCAGGAGGAACAACTGGAAAGTGAGACAGACCACACAACCCAGGGTTCCAGTGTGGAAAACTAAAGCCTTTAAACCTCTGGCTGTAAAAACCTGTGGGGGGTTGTGGCAGTGGGAGAAACTTCTAGCCTCATAGGAGACTTTATTGGAGAGACCCACAGGGTCCTAGAACATACACAAACCTACCCACCTGGGAATCCACACTAGAATGGCCCCATTTGCTTATGGATAGTGGAGGAAGTGACTGAAAGTGGGGCAAAACCTAAGCAAATGGCATTGTTCCCTCTCTGGCCTACCCCCACATACAGTGCCAAAATGAAGCAAAGTGGGTTGCCACACTCTGGAAAATACTTAAGGCTCTGCCCTTACAATGTAACAGGTGTGCCCAGACAAAAAAAATATGGTCCAAATGAAAGAATAAATCAAAACTCCAGAAAAAGAACTAAGCAATGAGGAGATAGCCAACCTACCAGATGCAGAGTTCAAAACACTGCTAATGAACATGCTTACAGAAATTATTGAGTATGGTAGTAAAACAGAGGCAGAAGTAAAAGCTATGCAAAGTGAAATAAAGAAAAATAGGAGGGCAACATGGGGAGGGCAACATGGGTTAGTGTGACTTCACACTAACCTCCTTCCAAAAACAATCTGGAATTACAACAGAATTTGTGGAGAAATCACCTGGAACAAACAACTGAACAACAATGAGAGGGAAGACTTATAACCTTTGACATACAGAAGAATCAACCTCAGCACAACATTATTGCACCTGCACAACAGCATACAAGACATGGTGGGTGGAATGACCCTCAGTCAACCAGCTGGAGGGAAGGACCCACCAAAGAATGACCCAACAACAATAAAAATCTAAATATGTCTAGAAAGCCAACATAAAGAGTATAAAAGGCACCCCAAGAACATCAAGTTCAGGAGATCAAGGAGACTGTGCCATTAAATCTTACAGGTCTCCTATCATAGAAGTTCATACCACAAACTCAGGGAGTCAAAAACAGATCAATATAAGAAGCAGAAGCAAACAAAAAGAGCCTCACAAACAGTGGGAAGACAAAGAAAAAAACCCTAATTGAAGGAGGGATGAATCCTCAGAAAGAGTGTTAAATGAAATAGAGGCAAGTAAACTATCAGATAATGAGTTAGAAACAATGGTTATAAAGAAGCTCAATGAGCTCAGTAAGAATTACCAACAACTACAAGGAAACTATGAAGAACTTACTGCAAACTATATTAGCATGAAAAGGGACATAGAAACTATCAAGAGCCAAGAGAAAATGAAGAATACAGTGTCTCAGTTGAAGAACATAGTAGAAGGAATCAAAAACAGGCTGGATGAAGCAGAAGACTGAATTAGTGAGCTGGAAGACAAGGTAGAAAAAATCCAAGAAAGAGCAAGAAAAAGAAAAAGGCTTGAAAAGAACAAAGAGGAGTTAAGGGAGCTGCAGGGCAGTGTGAAACATAATAATATCAATATAATAGAGAAGAAGTAGAAGAAGGAGGAGGAGGAGAAATTTTTTAAAAACTGAGTGAAAAAGTAATGATGGAAAACTCTCCTAATTTAATGAGAGAAAAATCACACAAATCCAGGAAGCACAGGGGGTCCTGATCAAGAGGAACCAAAAGAGGCCCACTCCAATACACATCATAATTAAAATGGCAAAATTCCAAGACAAAGGGAGAATCTTAAAGGCAGCAAGGGAGAAGAAACAGGAAGTAATATACAAGGGAGCCACAATGAGGCTAGCAGCTGGCTTCTCAATAGAAATATTACAAACCAGAAGGGAATGGCAAGAAATATTCCAAGTAATGAAAAGCAAAGTCCTGCAACCAAGACTACTCTACCCAGCAAGGCTCTCATTTAAAATGGAGGTGAAGTACAGAGTTACCCAGACCAAAAAAAAAAAGGCTAAAAGAATAGGCCTCCACCAAACTAGCATTGCAAGATGTGCGAAAGGGTTTGTTTTAAGAAGATGAAAGGAAATAGTGAGAGAGAGGAACACAGATACAAAGGAGGTAAAATGGCAATGAATAAGTACCCATCAATAAAAACCTTAAATATAAATATATTAAATGCCCCAATCAAAAGACATAGAGTAGCTGAATGGATTAGAAAACATGACCCACACATATCCTGCCTGCAAGAGACCCACCTCAAAAGACCTACACAGACTGAACATGAAGGGTTGGAAAAAATTCCAAGCTAATAGAAAGAAAAAAATCTGCAGTGGCAATATTTATATCCAACAAAATAGACTTTAAAAATTATAAAAAGACATAGAAGAACACTTCATAATACTAAAGGAAAGAATCCATCAAGAAGACATAAATATTATAAACATATATGCACACAACATATGAGCACTCAAATATATAAGGGAAATCTTAGAGGACTTCAAGAAAGATATAGACAGCAACAAACATATAGTGGATTTTTTTAAGAACACACTGCAAAAAATGGGTAGATCTTTAAAAAATATATCAAGAAGGATATTGTGGAACTGAAAAACACATTAGATCAAATGGACTTAACTGATATATATATATATATATATATATATATATATATATATATATATATATATATCCTTTCATCCTAAACAAGCAAAATACACACTTTTTAAATGTACATGGAATATTTTCAAAGATAGACCATATGATAGGATACAAAAAAAGCCTCAACAAACTCAAGAAAACTGAAATCATATCCAGCATTTTCTCAGATCACAAGGGCTTGAAACTAGAAACTAACCCCAAGGAAAAAACTCAAAAACATTCATACTTATAGAAACTAAATAGCATGCTATTAAACAATGAATGAGTTACTAATGAGATCAAGGAAGAGATCAAAAGGCATATGCCAGGTTCATGGATTGGAAGAATATTATCAAAAGAACATTAACATTATCAAAATGTCCATACTACCCAAAGCAATTTATAGATTTAATGCAATCCCTATTAAAATACCAATGACATATTTCACAGATATAGAACAAACATTTCAAAAATTTATATGAAACCACAAATGATGCCAAATAGCTGCATCAATTTTGAGAAAGAAGAACAAAGTAGGAGGGATCACAATAACTGATATCAAACTATATTAGAAGGCCACAGTAATCAAAACAGTCTTGTACTGGCATAAGAATGGACACATAGATCAATGGAAGAGAATACAGAGCCCAGAAATAAAGTCATGTCTCTATGGTCAATTAATATTTGACAAAGGGGGAAGATGCACAAAATGGAGTAAAAATAGCCCCTTCAACAAATGATGCTGGGAGATCTGGAGAGCTGCATTCAAAAAAAAGAAAGAAGAAGAAAGAAAGAAAGGAAGGAAGGAAGGAAGGAAGGAAGGAAGGAAGGAAGGAAGGAAGAGAGAGAGAGAAAGAAACTTGGTCACCAACTTTCACTATTCACAAAAGTAAACTCCAGATGCATAAAAGACTTAAATACAAGTTGCAACATCATAAAAGTACTAGGGGAGAATATAGGCAGGGAAATCTCAGAGATTCCATGCAGCAATATTTTCACCAAAATGCAAGAGACATAAAGGGAAGAACAAACAAATGGGAATTCATCAAAATGAAAAGCTTCTGCACAGCTAAAGAAAACATTACAAAATGAAAAGGGAACCAACTGAATAGAAAATATATTTGCCAATGATACCTCAGACAAGGGTTAGATCTCCAAAAAATATAAAGAACTCATGTGACTCCACTCCAGGAAGACAAACAATCCAATTAAAAAGTGGGAAAAGGACCTGAACAGACACTTCTCCAAGGAGGACATACAGAGGGCCCAGAAACATATGAAAGGATGCTCAGCATTACTAGCCATCAGAGTAATGCAAGTTAAAACCACAATGAGATACCACTTCACAGAATGGCCATCATAAATAAATCAACAAACTATAAGTGCTGACAAGGTTGTTGAGAAAAGGGAACCTTAGTACACTTTTGATGGAAATACGCACTGGTGGAGCCACTGTGGAAAACAGTATGGAATTCCCTCAAAAGACTAAAGATGGAAGTGTCTTTTAATCCAGAGATCCCACTTTTGGGACTACACCCTAAGAATCCTGAATCGCCAGTTCGAAAGAACCTATGAACCCCAGTGTTCATAGCAGCACAATTTACAATAGCCAAGTGCTGGAAGCAACCTAAGTGCCTATCAGTAAATGAGTAGATCAAAAAACTGTAGTATATTTACACAATGGAATACTATGCAGCAAAAAGGAAGAAGGAGCTTCTACTCTTCATAACTGCATGAATGGAACCAGAGAGCATTATGCTAAGTGAAATGAGCCAGACAGTGAAAGGCAAATACCACATGATCTCACCTATAAGTGGAACCCAATCAACGAAAATAACAAATGAGCAAAACAGAACCAGAGACACTGAAATGAAGAACAAACTGACAGTAACCAGAGTAGAGGGGGAGGATAAGTGGGGGAGAGGAAAAGTGTCCTCAAGTAACATGTATAAACTATACATGGACAAACCAAAAGGGGATGGGATTGAGAGTGGGAGGTGAGGATGGGCAGGGAGGGAGGAATCATGGGAGGGAAATGGAGACAACTGTACTTGAACAACAATAGAAATAATGAGGAGAGACTTAGGAATCTCTGGGACAACTTTAAACATTCCGACCTCTGAATCATAAGGGTGCCAGAAGGAGAAGAGGAAGAGCATGTAACTCATTTTTTAAAAATATTGATCTAGCCCAGCTCTCTCATGTTACAGAGTATAAAACTAAGGCTAAAAGTCATACTGAAATTTAGTTTATTTCCAGATATAAAAAACAGATTTTCTGACTGCTGATATAAGGAATTTTGTGACTCCATGCTGCTCTTTCTTAAAAACTTATCACTAAATTTCTGTGGGCTAGAATGCTTTTTCCTATAACAGCAAGAATGAAAACTGAGATCTTCACTGGTAATTGGTTTTGCAGGCAGCACTGCAATGATACATTTTGTGGTGTAGTGAGACAATTCTAAATCTCAAAAATTTGTCAATAAAATCAACATGTAATGTCAAAAGAAAACATATTTTTCTGTCTGAAGCAGAAAGAATGACTTAATTATAGCTTGCTCAATTATGTTAACATCTAAAGGGACAATGTGTAAATCAAGAAAAGGGGATAATCATGAACACAGAAAAACAAGGATCCCAGCTGGCAGTGTATATATCCTGGAAAGTCTAAGCACCACCAGAACCTAAAGGACCTCCAAATTCAAGTCCCAAAAAAAAGTGTTTCTAACAGGTAGAGATGGTCTGGGTAAAATATCCCTTAAATTGATCCATCTCCTTTTTGTAGGACTCCTTGCTTATTAAACAACCTTCTGCATCTGCTTAGTAATTGGGCTTTTCAGGAGGTGAGTGTACCTTCTTTGCAGTCTGTTTTCTGTCTTAAGTCCTCTTTTTACTCTATAGTCTTACTGGGCAATTATCTCCACTGTTACAGCTTCCACTTCCTATAACCAATGAATTCCAAATCTCTAGCTCTAGTTTAAGCCCCTCTACTGAGTTTTAAAACCGTTAATCCAATTCCCTATTACTGTGTGCCTTCAGGTCCACATGACCCTCAAACTCAAAAGCTATGGATTAGTCAAGGTCCCAACCACAAGCAAAAAATACACTCAATATAGAATAATTTGAGGCAGCTCATTTTACAAAGAGGCTATTTACAAAGGGGTAGATGTAGGGGAACAATAAGGGATTAAAGTTGTAAATCAAGATAATAGCCTTTGAGCTGTTATCACCCTGAGGGGAGGACTAAGGGAGGGAGCAGTCACTAGACTCTGGAGGAAGAGAAAGTTCTGTAGAGCTGGCCACCTTCAAAGGAACAGTGTTTTTTCAGTTAAGAAAATCAAGGAGCCCAGGGCAATTTCTCAGAGAGGAAGCCAAGGAAATAATAATCCTGACCTCTCTTTTTTTTTATTCAGTTTTCTGATGGTGCCTCCTGTTGGCTGACTGCAGAACACACTACAACCCAGAAATGAAGCTTATTCAGTTTAGCTTCTCTGGGAGTGGATTTTTGAGTGTCAAATGGAAGATATCTGGCATGTGTGTGTTTTTGTGCATGCACATTTGCACATCATGTATGTGTGTGCATATATAAATGTATCTGTATATAATATACATATATTTTTTCTGTGTGTATGCATGCGATTGCCCCAACACATTCTTGCTACCCATTCTATTAAAAAATACGCTATACTGTGGAATGCATGTCAGGCCTGCATTAATCAACTTCAGGATCCTCAAAGGAAGAATGCAGTTTCCCAAAAGGGGGTTCCATGAAATAGTGTTTCTGCATGTTAATAGATATTCTAAGATAAATGGATTCTGTGATTAGATAAGTTTGAAAATACTGAGTAAAAAAATGGTTCAACTGTGTTTAATATTTTAGTACTTCTGAGAGCCCTTATATCTTAATATGTATTATAATAATCTAAGACAAAATTATAATAATTAACATTAGTTCAAATAATGTGGTTGAAGATTTCCTGGAACTAATGTTCTAAAAAACACAGTTTGAGACATTCTGCTCTAGTCTAACCACTCCATTTGAAAGATAGAAAACTAAACTGCAGAAGAGAGAATGTTTCGCCTCAAGTCTCAGGATAACTCAATGAAAGGGCCGGAACTCAGGCCTACAACTCGGAAATCTGTAGTCCACTGCTGTTTGCATCATATCACATTGACTTACTAGCTTCCTTTAATAATAGCACATTGATAATATATCTTCTATGAGTATACCTAAACCATTTTTTAATTTTATTTCAGTTTCTACTCTGTATTACCTCAGGATAACAAAAATTACTATTGGCAGAGTAAAATATCATTTCTTAAATTTGCCTTAAAATTTAAAAGGGCGAAAGATTTACAGGAACAATTATAAAGGACACATGGACAATAACAAAGAGGGGTGGGAATGGGGGAGGGAGGCAGGGAGGGTTAGGAGGGAAAGGTAAAAAACTGTACTTGAGCAACAATAAAAAAAAATTATTGATTTCCACCTTTACAGAAAGAGACTCCAACATCTCTTATTCTAGATTTTGTGAGCAAGATTATTTTTCCCTCTTCAAGTCTTTGATGATAATGGTCTTAGATTTTTACTCCCTGTCAGTCTCTGTCTTTTTATCATAAAAACACATGAAGTTTGAAGTTAGGACTCTGGGGTTCAGGCTACACTCTGCTAATGAGCGGCAGAGTAATCTTGGGCAAGTCATGTTTCAGTTCTCAATTCCTAGATCTGTAAAATTGGAGGGAGTAGAAGCTAAAAAACAGTAGAAGAGATAATTAGATGCTTTCTTTGAGTCTGTGATTTACAATTCTTAGACTGCACATAATGTAGCAGCCTCTTAATCTCACACAAATAGGATCATGTTAGGCCAAGGACATATGTTGTTTCTTAATTTTTTCCAATTATCATGATTGAGAATTATTAAATTATACTGATTTCAAATCCATCATTGTATAGGTGTGATTTCCAAAAATTTTAAATGTGTTGCTTTATACTTGCTCATGTTGAAACTCATATACCATCTTTCTGCTCTTTCACATGCACTCTAGAGAGTTCACTGATATTTATTCTTGTAAGGTAAACACCTTCCTACCTGCAAGGGTTATATTTAAGCAGAAATTCTTATTCCATATAATTTATAGAAATATTAAGATGAGCTCAGGGTAACATAAGAGTTTCAATAGTTTTTAGTTTAAAATGTCAAATGATTTTTCTCCTAGCTTTTTATTCTGAAAGTTTCAGATGTATAGAAAAAAAGTTCTGAATTTCTATCTCTTCACCCAGATTCTCGAAATTATTAATTGCTAACAATTTAGCCACTTTTGCACTCTCTGTCTCATTCTCCCTCTCAATATCACCTAAGGAAATTATCATTAATTCAATAAAAAATCTAATGTATAGTCCATATTAAAATTTTTCAATTTTCCTCCAAATACCATTTTTCAATATTTGATCCAATCAAACTTCATAAATGTATTTGTTAATGCCTCTTTATTTTGTTTTAACCAAGAAGAGTTCCCCTGCTGCCTTTATAATGACCATTATCTTATCTGAGGAGTTCATATCAGCTAATTGTTTTGTGAAATGTCACATATTCTGATTGTTTCTTTATTAATGTATTTAGGGTAAAAATGTTTGGCAACAGTACATCATTTGTGTTGTTTTATATTTCCCATTACCTCACATCCAGAGGTAGATTATATCATGCTATTCTTCTACAAGTGATGATAAGTTGGTCATTTTATAAAAATGGTGAACATCAAATCTTTTCCTAAGATTTCCACACCTTCCTCATTTAAATTAATAGTAATTGATCATTTATGGCCTTGTGAATCTCCTGTTCCTCCAAAATATTTTACCTTACATTTTAGTATTTACTGATGATACTAAATGACTGAGTTATTCATGCAGTGGAAGTGGCAGAATGGTGATTTGTTATCATCCCCACTCTATTCATTAATGATCATTCTTTTTTAAAGAAGTATTACATTACCAAACACATAAATTAAAAAATTTTTCCTTCTTCTCTGCTCCCCTCACAATTTTTAAGAGTATCACAATGAATTAATGAACATATATTTTTTACTTTGAAGTGTTATAGCATGGCCAGTGATCTTGTTTCTAGCTTGGATTGTATTTATTTTTCTTTTTAAAATTTTTTTCAGTTACAGTTCACATTCAATATCATTTTGTAATAGTTTATTGTGTACAACATTAGTGGTTAGACAATCATATACTTTAAAAAGTGTTCCCCTTGATATTTCCAGTATCCAATTAACATTATACATAGTTATTATAGTTTATTGAATATATTTTATATGCTGTACTTTACATTCCCATGAATATTTTGTAACTACAAATCTGTACTTGTTAATACCTTCTTTACCTTTTCACCATCGTCACCTCAGGCAACAATCAGTGTGTTTTCTGTATCTATGAGTCTCTTTCTGTTTTGTTTGCTCATTTATATTGTTCTCTATATTCTATATATAAGGGAAATCATATGTTATTTGTCTTTGACTGACTTATTTCACTTGGCATATTACCCGCTAGGTCCGTCCATGTTGTTACAAATAGTAAGATTTTGTTCTTTTAATAACCTTTAAAATATTTTTTTCATTTTTAATGTTTCAAAGTGTTTACTTATTTTTTCAATTTTTTATTTTTATTTTTGTCTTTTTTTAAATATAATTTTTATTTAATTCTTGTTCAAGTACAGGTTTCTGTCTTATATTATTTTTGGCTTTTTAAATTGTTGTTCAAATACAGTTATCTCCATATTCTCCACCTCACTACCTCCTGCCCCATCCATCCCCACCTTCCACCCATGATCTTACCCCCTCTGGCTTTGTTTTTTATTGTTCGTAAATCTTTATTGAATTTATTGGAGTGATATTAGTTAATAAAATTATATACATTTCATGAATACAATTCTATAACACATCATCTGTATATTGTATTGTGAGTTCACCACCCAAAATCAATGTCCTATCGTCACAATTTACCCCCTTTATACTCTTCTACCGGCCCTCTCCTTTCCTCTGGTAATCACCATACTGTTACCTGTGTCTATGAGGGTTGTTGTTTATTTTGGGGGTGTCTTAACCCCTTCACCTATTTCACCCAGTCCCATAATGCTCCTCAAGTCTGAGAGGTGTAAGTCTATTCTCTGTAACTATGACTCTCTCTATTTTGCTTGCTTGTTTATTTTGTTCATTAGATTGCACATGTGACTGAAATCATATGGTATTGGGTTGGCCAATAAGTCTGTATGGTTTTTTCTGTAAAATAAAAAACATATTTTTTCATTTTTGATAATAACTTTATTGACTTTGGACATTTCCCACATGGTAGAGCACTGACTGTTCTCAATTAATGACTCAGTTTGATTGCTATCAATTTCAATTGGTGTACCTGATCATGGATCATCATCCACTAAAAAATTTCCAGCACAAAACACACAAACAGATTTTTTTCTTTTTAATTATATTTTATTGATTATGGTATGACAGTTGCCCCAGTTTTTCTCCCCTTTATTCCCCTCTGCCCTGCACTCCACCTCCCAGCAGCATCCCCCTCATTAGTTCATGTCCATGGGTCATACATATCAGTTCTTTGGCTTCTCCATCTCCTATACTATTCTTAACCTCCCCCTGTGTATTTTGTGCCTACCATTTATGCTTCTCATTCCCTGTACCTTTTTTTCCCATTTCCCCCTGCCACCTCCCTGATATAACCTTCCACATGACCTCCATTTCTGTGATTCTGTTCCTGTTTAGTTGTTTGCTTAGTTTGTTTCTTTGTTTCTTTGTTTGTTTGTCTTTTAGGTTCAGTTGTTGATAGTTGTGGATTTGTTGTCATTTTACTGTTCATAGTTTTTTATCTTCTTTTCCTTAGATAAGTCCTTTTAACATTTCATATAATAAGGGCTTGGTGATGATGAACTCCTTGAACTTGACCTTATCTGGGAAGCACTTTATCTGCCTCCCCATTCTAAATGAGAGCTTTGCTGGATACAGTCATCTTGGATGGAGGTCCTTGTTTTTCATGACTTCAAATACTTCCTTCCAGCCCCTTCATGGCTGTAAGATTTCTTTTGAGAAATCAGCCGATTGTCTGATGGGAACTCCTTGGTAGGTAACTGTCTCTTTTTCTCTTGTTGCTTTTAGATTCTCTCCTTATCTTTCATCTTGGCTGATATAATTCTGATGTGCCTTGGTGTGTGCTTCCTTGGGTCCAATTTCTTTGGGACTCTCTGGGCTTCCTGGACTTTCTGGAAGTCTGTTTCCTTTGCCAGATTGGGGAAATTCTCCTTCATTTTTTTTTCAAATAAGTTTTCAATTTCTTGGTCACAAATAGGTTTTTAAAAATATATATATTTTATTCATTATGTCATTACAGTTGTTGCATCTTTTCTCCCCTTTATTCCTCTCTGCCCTGTACCCTCCTCCCACCAGCATTCCCCCACCTTAGTTCATGTCCATGGGTCATACACATAAGTTCTTTGGCTTCTGCATTTCCCACACTATTCTTAACCTCCCCCTGTCTATTTTCTACCTACAATTTATGCTTCTTATTCCCTGTACCTTTTCTCCCATTCTCCCATCTCCCCACCCCCACTAATAGCCCTCTATGTGATTTCCACTTCTGTGAATCTGTTCCTGTTCTGCTTATTTCCTTAGTTCATTTTTTTAGGTTTAGTTGATACTTGTGAGTCTGTTGTCATTTTGATCTTCTTTTTGATCTTCTTTTTCTTTTTTTAAAAATATTTTATTTATTTATCTTTAGAGAAGAAGGAAAGGAGAGAAGGAGAGAAATATCAATGCATGGCTGCCCCCCGTGAGTCCCCCGCCGGGAACCGGCGTGCAACCCAAGCATGTGCCCTGACTGGGAATCGAACCGCGATCACGTGGCTCGCAGGCCCGCGCCCAATCCACTGAGCCACACCAGCCAGGGCTTCTTCTTCTTTTAAAAATTTTTATTTATTTATCTTTAGAGGGGAAGGGAAGGAGAGAAGGAGAGAAATATCAATGTATGGTTGCCTCTCGTGAGGACACACAATGTATCGTGTGTCCCCTGCCGGAAACTGGCCTGCAACCCAGGCATGTGCCCTGACTGGGAATCAAACTGAGATCCTCTGGTTCACAGGCCCATGCTCAATCCACTGAGCTACACCAGCCAGGGCTTCTTTTTCTTCTTCTTTGATCTTCTTTTAATCTTTTTCTTAGATAAATCCCTTTAACATTTCATATAATAAAAGTTTAGTGATGATGAACTCCTTTAACTTGACCTTATCTGGGGAGCACTTTATCTGCCCTTCTATTCTAAATGACAGTTTTGCTAGATTGAGCAATCTTGGATGTGGGTCCTTGCCTTTCATGACTATGAATACTTCTTTCCAGTCCCTTCTTGCCTGTAAGGTTTCTTTCTGAGAAATCAGCTGACAGTCTTGGGAAAACTCCTTTGTAGGTAAGTGTCTCCTTTTTTCTTGCTGCTTTTAAGATTCTCTCTTGATCTTTAACCTTGGGGAATGTAATTATGATGTGCCTTGGTATGTGCTTCCTTGGCCCCAACTTCTTTGGGACTCTCTGAGCTTCCTAGACTTCCTGGAAGTCTATTTCCTTTGCCAGGCTAGGGAAGTTCTCCTTCATTTTTTTTCAAATAAGTTTTCAATTTCTTGCTCTTCTTCTTCTCCTTTTGGCACTCCTTTGATTTGCATGTTGGAATGTTTAAAGTTGTCCTGGAAATTCCTATGGTTCTCCTCCTTTAAAATTTTTTTTTCTTCCTTCATTCTGTTCTGGTTGAATGTTTATTTCTTCCTTCTGGTCAAAACCATTGATTTGAGTCCCAGTTTCTTTCCCAGCACTGTTGGTTCCCTGTAGATTTTCCTTTATTTCACTTTTCATAATGTTCATTCTTTCCTCTGTTTTGTGACCATACTTCACCTTTTTTGTAACATCCTGATTACCAGTGTTTTGAACTGTGTGTGTAATACGTTGGTTATCTCGTCATTGCTTAGTTGTATTTTTTCTGAAGCTTTGATCTATTCTTTCATCTTGGCCATTTTTTTTTTTTTGGTTTCTATGCACCTGTTATGTAGTAAGGGAGAGCCTTAAGTATTTGTTAGAGTGTGGCAACACAGGTAGCTGTTTTGTGGTGATGCATTTGGGAGAGGGGTCTGAGGGGAAACAATGCCTCTTGCTTAGTTCTCCACCAGCTTTCAGTCATTTCCTCTGCCACCCACAAGTGAATTCATCCCATCTGGTGCTGATTCTTGGGTGGTTGATTTTCCGTACATTCTAGGACCCTGTGGGTCTCTCCAACTAACTCTCCTGTGAGGTTGAGAGTGCCTCCCACCACTGAAAACCCCACAGGTTTTTACCACCAGAGTTTTTGAGGTTGTATTTCTTCATGCTGGAACCCTGGGTTGCACAGTCTGTCTCACTCCCCAATTGTTTCTCCCAGTTTATCCACATACAAATGTGAAACTTCCCCTTTCACCAGCCACTGCCTTGCCCACCCTGATCCTTCAGCTTCTCTTTGCCATGATTCCTCTCCACCCAAGCTGCCTGTCTCTGCCCCTCCTACCGGTCTAGATGAATGTTTTTCTTTAACTCCTGGTTTTCAGACTTCCATACAGTTCAGTTTTTTTGTGAGTTCTCTCTTTTTTTATTTTTCAGTTTGTTGTTTTCCTTCTTTTGGTTGTATGAGGAAGCTAAGTGTATCTACCTACACCTCCATCTTGGCCTGAAGTCTCCACAAACCACTTTTGACATGTTTGATCAGTCACAGCACCTTCTCCATATACTGCACAGACTTTTAAAAAATATTTCAGTTGCATTTTTACCTTTCTTGAAATAATAAAGCACAGGCAACATGCAAAAAATGTTGCCTATTTTTTCCATCTTCAATATTAAAATGTTGTAAATAGGCAACATGTAAAAAATGTCACCTATTTTTTCCATCTTCAATATTAAAATGGCTACACAATTTGACAATTTTGACTTTTTTACATGCATGCTGATATGATAGCTGTCACAATACAATCTAACAAATTGTTTTGAATGAGATTAAAGACATAAATGCTACCAGAGCCATCTTATTGGAAAAATAAACAAATGAACTTTTTGACCAATGCAATATATATCTTTCTCTTACTGGCGTCTTTCACTTAGCATAATTTCTCCAAGTTCAACCATGCTGTCACAAAAGATAAGATCTCCTTCTTTAAATCAATTTTGTCAATTTCAGTAGTTTTTCTTATCTTTCTAGGTACTTGTCTATTCCATTTTATTTAGTTAATTTCTACTCATGCAGTTGTTGACAATATTCCCATATAACTCTTCTTATTTTGTAAGGATAATAGTGTTTTTTTCATTCATGTTATATGTTTGTAATTTAGGTCTTCTTTATTTTTTTTTCTTGTTTGGCATCTCTCAGTTTTGTTGAATTTATTTCAAAAAGCATTTTATTTTTTATTTTTTAATTTTTTGTCATTTATTTCCAATTTAACACTCATTTATTTTCTCCTTTCTTCTTTTTTAAAAATTTTATTTATTTATCTTTTTAGAGAGGAACAGAAGGAGAGAAGGAGAGAAATATCAACGTATGGTTGCCTCTCCTGAGTCCCCTGCTGGGAACTGGCCTGCAACCCAGGCATGTGCCCTGACTGGGAATCGAACCGTGATTGTGTGGTTTGCAGGCCCGAGCTCAATCCACTGAGCTATACCAGCCAGGGCTATTTTCTCCTTTCTTCTTGCTTTGGGTTTAGTTCGTATTTTTTTCTTCATTTTATTAAGTTTGGAAGTTAAGTTATTGATTTGGTACCTTTCTCTTTTTAAAATATATGTTTTTACAGCTATAAATGTAAGTACTGCTTTATGTGCATACCTTAAGTTTTGGTATGCCGCATTCTTTTTAATTCATCTCAAAAAATTTTCTAATTACCCTCTGACTTCTTCTGCACCCATTGGTTGTCTAACATTGTGATGCTTAATTTCTACACAGACCCTGAGCTATTATTCTTTTTTTTAATACTTTATTTATTTATTTACAGAGAGAGTGGAAGGGAAGGAGAGAGGGAGAGAAATATCAATGTGTGGTTGCCTCTCATGTGTCCGCCACTGGGAACTGGCCTGCAACCCAGGCATATGCTCTGACTGGGACTCGAACCGTGATCCTTTGCTTCAAAGGCCCGCACTCAATCCACTGAGCTACACCAGCCAGGGCCTGAGCTATTATTCTTATTCTTCAAAAAAATATTTTAGGGTGAGTTATCAGTCACTTTTTCAAGTGGCTATAAGGAAAAATAAAGTATTCTGGTATCTTTTTTCCAAATATTTAGCCATTTGTACCAATACCACTTGTTGAATAGTGCATCTTATTGACTGCTTTATAATAAAGCTTTTATTTATTTATTTTCCTGGCCCTCGAGTTTTATTTAAAATTCTTCTTTAGTTTTCTCGACTTCCACTCCATTACTTGAATTTGTTTTCTTTATAAATTATAAAATGTTTATTATGCATGTTATAATTTTATCTAAAGTTATATCCCTCATTTTATTTTATTTCATTTTAATTATAAATTGTTCCTTATTATCTCTGTTAATATTGCCTGTGATGAAATTTATGATATCATTATAGCCAGAGGGGAGGGAAGATGGCGGCGGAGTAGGACAAAGGATTTTGCTTCTCCCCACGCACCGGAGAAGGACCTGGCTGATCTGCGGAAGAGCACAGCAGATGCCAAACTGGGACCCAGCATATAAGAAGGCAGGACTCCAGAGAGTGTAGCGGACACTGAATGACCAGAGGTTGAGGAGAGGAGAAGATCACAGATCAACAAGGTACGAGGGAGCAGCGCAGAGGCGGTGGCGGGCCCCCCTGCCAGACCAAGCCAGGGCCCGGGCCTGCCGCCCAGGTCTCTGAGAGCCGAGGGTGGGCAACACCGTCTCTGGGAGAGAAATGGTCACCGGCACCACCCAAGTCTGGCAGGGCGAAGATTGGAAAACACCATAAGAGATCGGTCTGCCAGTAGTGGCAGAGAGAGGAGTGAGCATTCAGAAGCAAACCAGAAAGCTCCGATAACCCGTGGAGTCAGGTTGCTGGCTTGGGAGAACTGAGAGTTGCCAGAGCACTCCCTGCTTCCAGGGGCCCCGTGCCTGCCTGCGAGCAGTCCCGGGGAATCTCGGGCTGCTGTCAGGGCCTCCAGAAGTGGATCAGTTGCGAGCTCCATCCCTACTCAGCCAGCACAGACCAGCTCCATCCCTGCTCATCTGGCGCAGACTAGGAGGCACTGTGAGTCAAGCATTGATCTTCAGCTTGACCGGCCTCCAAGTGACCCGCGCCTTCGCCGGAGCCTGCTGCTTCAACCATGCACGCCTTCTGGGCCCCCCGGTTTCGTCAACCACCGCGCACCTCCCCGGCCCCCTGAGCGACGCGCGCCGGCGCCTGCTCCTTCAGCCTCCCTCGCCTTCCCGGCCCCTGGCATCATTGGCCTCGGGTTGCGAGCACCTTCCCGGCCCCCCGGCTCCTTAGGCCACTGGTCACTCGCACCTCCCCGGCCACCAAGCGACCCGAGCCGGCCGTCTACTTGGGGAACCGCCAGTCGTCCGTGCTTTTCTGGTGGGGCGGGGTCTTCGCCGACCCTCGGCTTGGGGAATTGAGAGTCGCCCTGGTGATCCCTGTGGTGCGGCACCTGCACCGGCTGGCAAACAATCTCTCCGACTGCTGGCTGGGCCCCTGGAAGAGAGCCAGTTGCCAGCTTCTCCCATACTCAACCGGCGCAAACAGGGAAACACAGGGAGTCAGGCTGTTGCTGTTGGTTTGGGAGAATTGTGAGTTGCCCTGTGTATTCAGCCACAACACAGGGAAAGGTGCACACCCAAGCCTACAAGAACAAGAAAGCCTGGCTGGGAGCGCGCACCCTCCGATCAGACCAGGGCTGGGAAGCCTGGGAGAAAATCGGCTCTCAGTAGGGCGCGGGTGAGAGGCCCCAGTCTGGATCTTCGGGGGTACTGGCAAGACCAGTTGAGTGTACCAAGGCATGAGAAGAGCCACAATAACAGCCCCTCAGGCTGCTGCAGTTAGTGAGACCAGAAGGTTTGACTATCTGGACACCAACTGGAGGAGTAGTGGGAGCAGAGAAGACCAAGATACCTACAGGAGACTGCACCACTGAATTCCACAGGTATCCTCCACAGAAGGTCACGCCAAACACTCAGAGTACCAGAACAGATCAATCTAAGAAGCTGAGGCCAACGAGAAGAGCATCACAAACAATGGGGAGACGAAGAAACAATCCCCAAATGAAAGAAAAGGAGGAAGTGTCAGAAAGAATTTTAGATGAAATAGAGGCAAGTCAACTATCAGATATTGAATTCAAAGCACTGGTTATCAGGAAATTCAAAGAGCTTACAACGAGCTACCAGAAACTACAGGGGAGCTAGAATGAACTCTCCGCAAACTATACCAGCATGAAAAAGGAAAAAGAAACCATCAGCAAAGGCCAAGAGGAAATGAAAAATAAAATTTCTGAACTGAAGAACACAGTAGAAGGTATGAAGAGTAGGACTGATGAGGCGGAGGACCACATAACCGAGCTCAAAGACACGGTGGAGAGAATCTCCCAGATGGACGAGGTAATGGTAAAGAGAATCAGAAAAAATGAGGAGAGTCTAAGAGAAATGCAAGACAATATAAAACGTAATAATATCCGAATAAAAGGAATACCAGAAGGGGAAGAAGAAGACCAAGGGATAGAAAACCTACTTGAAAGAGTAATAACGGGAAATTTTCCTAAGATGAGGGGAGAGAAAGTAACACAAATCCAGGAATCACAGAGAGTCCCAGGCAGGTGGAACCCAAAGAGGCGTACTGCAAGACACATCATCATTAAAATGGCAACACTCCAGGACAAAGAGAGAATCCTAAAGGCAGCAAGGGAGAAAAAGGAAGTAACATAAAAGTGGGTCCCAATAAGGTTGGCTAATGACTTCTCAATGGAAACATTCCAAGCAAGAAAAGAATGGCAAGAAATAATCCAAGTAATGAGAAACAGAGGCCTACAACCAAGATTACTTTATCCAGCAAGGCTCTCAATCAAGATAGAAAGCCAAATAAAGAGCTTCCAAGACAAAAGAAGTCTAAAAGAATACACCTCCAGAAAACCGGCTCTACAAGGATTACTAAAGGGGCTGATTTAAGGAAAGGAAGGAAAAGAGAGAGACAGAGAGGAACACAGGTACATAAATGGCAATGAATAAGTACCTTATGATAATAACTTTAAACGTTAATGGATTAAATGCAACAGTTAAGAGACATAGAATAGCTGAATGGATAAGAAAGCATGACCCACACATATGCTGCCTAAAAGAGACCCGCCTCAGGTCAAAAGACAACCACAGAATAAAAGTGAAAGGATGGAAACAAATTTTCCAAGCAAATGGATATGAAAAAAAAGCCGGGGTAGCAATCCTCATATCAGACAAAATAGACTTTAAAAAAAGGCTATAAAGAGAGACCCAGAAGGTCACTTCATAATACTCAAGGGAAGAATCCACCAAGAAGACATTAACATCATAAATATATATGCACCCAACACAGGAGCACCCAAATATATAAAGAAAATCCTAGAGGACCTCAGGAAAGATATTGACAGCAACACAATTATAGTAGGGGATTTAACACTCCACTGTCAAAAATGGACAGATCTTCCAAACAAAATATCAACAAAGATATAGCAGCAATAAACGACAATCTAGAAGAAATGGACCTAATTGATATATATAGAGCCCTCCATCCCAAAAAAGCTAAATACACATTCTTTTCAAACGCATATGGAACATTTTCAAAGATAGATCACATGATAGGACACAAAACCAGTCTCAACAACTTCAGGAAAATAGAAATCATACCAAGCATCTTCTCTGATCACAAGGGACTGAAATTGGAGACCAACCCCACAGGAAAAACCCAAAACACCCTGAAGCACGGAGATTGAATGGTATGCTAATAAACAACGAATGGGTCAAGATTGAAATTAGGGAGGAAATCAAAAAACTTCTTGGAAAATAATGAAAATGAACTCACCACAACCCAAAACTTACAGGAAACAGTGAAGGCAGTCCTGAGAGGGAAGTTCATAGCAATACAGGCTCACCTAAAGAGGATAGAAACATCTCAAACAAACAACCTAACCAGACGCCTGCAAGAACTCGAGGAACAACAACAAAGACAGCTCAGAGCAAGTAGAAGGAAGGAAATAACCAAGATCAGAGCAGAATTAAATGACATAGAGACTAAAAGCACAAATCTAAAGATCAATGAATCCAGGAGTTGGTTTTTTGAAAAGATAAACAAAATAGAAAAACCTTTAAGTAGGCTTATGAAGAAAATAAGGGAGAGGACCCAAATAAACACAATCAGAAATGAAAGAGGAGAGATTACAACTGATACCACAGAAATAGAAAGGATTGTAAGAAATTACTATGCGGAACTGTATGCCAAGAAATTTGAAAACCTGGGTGAAATGGACAAATTTCTAGAAAAATATAATCTTCCAAAACTCAATGAAAAAGAAGCAGAAAACCTGAACAGGCCAATAACAGCAA
>NW_028085108.1:133456-265412 GCF_014824575.4 Sturnira hondurensis | reverse complement strand
TTGGCAAGAAAATCTCAGATATTCCACGCAGCAATATTTTTACTGATACGTCCCCTAGAGCAAGGGATATAAAGGAAAGAATAAACAAATGGGATCTCATCAAAATTAAAAGCTTCTGCATGGCTAAGGAAAACAGTATCAAGATACAAAGAGAAGCAACTGTTTGGGAAAACATATTTGCCAATGATACCTCAGATAAGGGTTTAATCTCTAAAATGTACAAAGAACTCACTAGACTCCACTCAAAGAAGACAAGCAACCCGACCAAAAAATGGGCAGAGAACTTGAACAGACATTTCTCCAAGGAGGACATACAGAGGATCCAGAGACACATGAAAAGCTGCTCGATATCGCTAGCTATCAGAGAGATGCAAATTAAAACCACAATGAGATACCACTTCACACCAGTCAGATTGGCTATCATAAACAAGGAAACAAACAACAAGTGCTGGAGAGGTTGTGGGGAAAAGGGGACCCTAGTTCACTGTTGGTGGGATTGCAGACTGGTACAACCACTATGGAAAACAGTATGGAATTTTCTAAGAAAACTAAAAATGAACGTGCCTTTTGACCCAGCAATTCCACTCTTGGGAGTATAACCTAAGAACCCTGAAACACCAATCCAAAAGAACCTATGCACCCCGATGTTCATAACAGCAAAATTCACGATAGCCAAGAGTTGGAAGCAACCTAGATGCCCATCGGTCGATGACTGGATCAAAAAACTATGGTACATTTACACAATGGAGTTCTATGCTGCAGAAAGAAAGAAGGAACTACTACCCTTTGCAACATCATGGATGGAACTGGAAAGCATTATGCTGAGCGAAATAAGCCAGGCGGTGAAAGACAAATACCGTATGATCTCACCATTAACAGGAATCTAAACAAACCAAACAAGCAAGCAAAATACGACCAATGACACTCAAATACAGAACAAGCTGACAGGGTCCAGAGGGGAGAAGGGAGAGAATCATAGGGGAAAAGGGGAGGGACTCACATGAATAAGTATAAAGGACACATGGACAATAACTAAGGTGGGAGGTGGAAATGGGAGGGACGTGGGGAACACTGCGGGGGTAGGGCTAGGAATATAAAACAGAAAACTGTACTTGAACAAGAATTAAATAAAAGAAAAAAGAAAAAGAAAAAAATCTCTGGCTGTGAAAAATCTGTTGGGGTTGTGGCAGTGTGAGAAACTTCCAATCTGATGGGAGAGTCCATTGGAGAGGCCCACAGGATCCTAGAATTTACATAAGCCCACTTACCTGGGAATCAGCACCTGAAAGAGTACAATCCAATTGTGGGAACCAAAGGAAGTAATGGAAAGTGAAGCAAGAGCTGAGCCAGCTACCAGGTGGCATTATTCCCTCTCTGACCCCTCCCGCACATATCACACCACAACACAATGAAGTGGGTCACCCAGCCCTGCTAAACACTTAAGCCACCACCCTTTACAATGTAATAGGTGTGCCAAGAAAAAGAAATACGGCCCAAATGAAAGAACAGATAAAAACTTCCAAAAAAGAACTAAGTGATGAGGACATAGCCAACCTATCACATGCAGTGTTTAAAACACTTTTTTAGTCTCTATGCCATTTATTTCTATTCTAATATTTATTATTTCCTTCCTGTTACTCTTTGCTTATTGTTCTTTTTCTAGTTCTTTCAAGCATACAGTTAGATTTATTTATTTGAGATTTTTTCCTTCTTGAATTTTCTATACTGCAATGAACTTCCTTTATATTTATTTTCACTGTTTCCCACAGTCTTGGGGTTATTGTGTGTTCATTTTTCTTTTCAAGTGATATTTTATTTCTTCCTTGATCTCATTGACAATCCATTCATTGTTTAATATCGTGCTATTTAGCCTCGATGTGTTTGAATATTTTTTAGTTTTTTCAATTGTAGTTTATTTCTGCTTTCATACCATTGTCATCTGAGACAATGATTGATAATATTTCAATCTTCTTCAATGTTTAAGACATTTTTTGTCCTAACATGCAATCTATCTTTGAGAATATACCATGTGCACTCGAGATGAATGTATATTCTGCAGTTCTTGGATGAAAGGTTTTGTAAATATTAATTAACCCATCCAATCTGTTGTGTCATTTAAGGTATCTGTTTCATTGTTAACTTTTTGTCTAGAAGATCTATTCATTGATGACAGTGGGGTATTTAAATCCCCAACTATGTCTGTATTTCTGGAGACCTATCCCTTAAAGTCCAACATGAGGGAATTTGATGGAAAAGGGAAAGGGTTTACAGGAACAAGTATAAAGGACACATAGACAAAAAGGGGGGTGGAAATGGCAGGGAAGTGGGGTGGGCTGTGGGGGGTGGGCTGGGATGGGAGTAAAAGGCAGAAAACTGTACTTGAACAACAATTAAAATTAAAAAAATAAATAAGGGAGGGATTTAGAGGAACCTATATAAAGGATACATGGACAACAACTGAGAAGGGTGGAAATGGGAGGGAGGGAGGAGGATGGGGGGTGGGACGGGTTGGGAGTAATAGACAGAAAACTGTACTTGAAAAATAATTAAATAAAAAAATTAAAAAAAAAATAAAGTCCAACAACATTTTCTTAACATAATTAGGTGCTCCTATATTGAGTGCATTTATTTTTACAAGGGTTATATCCTTTTGTTGGGTCAATCCCTTTAGTAATGTGTAGTGACCTTCCTTGTCCCTTGATATGGCTTTCATTTTGAAGTCTATTTTGTCAAATATAAATATTGCTACCCCATTTTTTCATTATCATTCGTGTGAAATATTTTTCCTTCCTTTCACTTTCAGCCTGTATCTTTTGTACTAAGGTGGGTCTCTTGTAGACAGCACACGTACGACTCATGTTTTCTTATTTGTTCAGCTAGTGTTATGTCTTTTTGTTGGGGCGTTTAATGTGTTTACATTTATTTATTATTGATAGGTACTTATTTGTTGGTATTTTCCCTTTATACTTCTACTCCTCTTCTTAAAGCAGTCTCTTCTTTTCTCATTTTTTTATTTAATTATTTTTCTAGTGCAGTTTTCTGTCCATTACTCCCATTCCATCCCACCCCCGTGGTCCCTCCTCCCTCCCATTTCCACCCTTCTCAGTTGCTGTCCATGTATCCTTTGTATATGTTCCTCTAAATCCCTCCCCTATTTCCCCTGAAATTCCCTGCCCTCTCCCCTCTGGTCACTGTCAGCCTGTTCTCAATTTCAGTGTCTTTGGTTATATTTTGCTTGCTTGTTTGTTTTCTTGTTTAGCTTCCTGTTAAAGGTGAGATCATATGGTATTTGTCCTTCAACACCTGGCTTATTTCACTCAGCATAATGCTTTCCACTTCCATCCATGCTGTTGCAAAAGGTAGGAGCTCCTTCTTTCTTTCTGCAGCATAGAATTCCATTGTGTATATGTACCATAGTTTTTTGATCCATTCATTTACTGACGGGCACCTAGGATGCTTCCAACTCTTGGCTATTGTAAATTGTGCTGCTATGAACATTGGGATACATAGGTTCTTTGGGATTGGTGTTTTAGGGTTCTTAGGATACAATCCTAGCAGTGGAATTACTGACTCAAAAGGCAAGTCCAATTTTAGTTTTCTTAGAAAATTCCATACTGTTTTCCATAACGGTTGTACCAGTCTGCAATCCCACCAACAGTGGACCAGAGTCCCCTTTTCCCCACACCCTCTCCAACATTTGTTGTTTATTGCTTTGTTTATGATAGCCATTCTCAACAGTGTACAGTGGTATCTCATTGTGGTTTTAATTTGCATCTCTCTGATAGCAAGCGATATGGAGCATCTCTTCATGTGTCTCTGGATCCTCTGTATGTCCTCCTTGCAGAAGTGTTTGTTCAAGTCCTTTGCCCATTTTTTAATTGGGTTATTTGTCTTCTTTGAGCGGAGTCTAGTGAGTTCTTTGTATATTTTGGAGATTAAACCTTTGTCTGAGGTATCATTGGCAAATATGTTTTCCCATACAGTTGGTTGTCTTTTTATTTTCATGCTGTTTTCTTTAGCTACGCAGAAGCTTTTTATTTTGATGAGATCCCATTTGTTTATTCTTTCCTTTATAGTCCTTGCTCTAGGGGACATATCAGTAGAAATATTGCTGCGTGAAATATCTGAGATTTTCCTGCCAATGTTCTCCTCTAAGAATTTAATGGTTTCACCGCTTATATTTAAGTCTTTTATCCACCTTGAATTTATTTTGGTGTATGATGTAAGTTGTTGCTCAGGTTTCATTTTTTTGCATGTAGCTGTCCAGTTCTCGCAACACCATTTGTTGAAGAGGCTATCTTTACCCCATTTTATGTTACTGTCCCCTTTGTCGAATATTAATTGACTGTAGAGAGTTGGGTTTATTTCTGGGTTCTCTATTCTGTTCCATTGGTCTATGTGCCTATTTTTATGCCAGTACCAGGCTGTTTTGATTACAGTGGCCTAGTAATACAGTTTGATATCAGGTATTGTTGTCCCTCCTACTTTGTTCTTCTTTCTTAACATTGCAGTTGCTATTCGGGGTCTTCCATGGTTCCATATAAATTTTTGAAGTGTTTATTCTATGTCTGTGAAATATGCCATTGGCTCTTTAATAGGCATTGCATTAATCTGTAAATTGTTTTGGGTAGTATGGCCATTTTGATGATGTTAATTCTTCCAATCCAAGAACACAGTATATGTTTCCATTTGTTTATGTCTTCTTTGATTTCTTTCTTCAGTGTTGTGTAGTTTTCTGCATAGAGGTCTTTTCCCTCCTTAGTTAGATTTATTCCCAGATATTTTATTTTTGTTTTTGCTATATCAAATGGGATTTTTTTCTTGATTTCTGCTTCTGCTGATTCATTGTTAGTATGAAAAATGCCTTTGATTTCTGGATATTGACTTTGTATCCCGCTGTTATGCCAAATTCATTTAATATTTCGAGCAGTTTTTCGGTAGAGGCTATAGGATTTGCCATGTACACTATCATGTCATCTGCAAACAATGCCAGTTTTGTTTCCTCCTTTCCAATTTGAATGCCTTTTATTTCCTTTTCTTGCCTAATTGCTGAGGCTAAAACTTCCAATACTATACTAAATAGAAGTGGTGAAAGTGGACAACCTTGTCTTGTTCCTGATCTTAGTGGAAAAGCTTTTAGTTTTTGCCATTGAGTATGATGTTGGCTGTAGGTCTTTCATATATGGCCTTTATTATATTGAGAAATGCTCCCTCTATTCCCATTTTTCTGAGTACCTTTATCATAAATGGGTGTTGAACCTTATCAAAAGCTTTTTCCACATCTATTGATATAACCATACGGTTTTTGTCTTTGCTTTTGTTTATGGGATATATTACATTTACTGATTGGCGGACATTGAACCATCTTTGCATCCGTGGGATGAATCCCACTTGGTCATGGTGTATGATCTTTTTGATGTATTGTTGGATACGATCTGCCAATATTTTGTTGAGGATTTTAGCATCTACGTTCATCAGAGATATTGGCCTGTAATTTTCTTTCTTTGTTGTGTCTCTATCTGGCTTTGGAATTAGGATGATGCTGGCTTCATAAAAAGAGTTTGGGAATTTTCCATCCTTTTGGATTTTTTGGAATAGTCTGTGAAGAATAGGGGTTAGCTCTTCCTTAAAAGCTTTGTAGAATTCTCCTGTGAAACCATCTGGTCCAGGGCTTTTGTGTGATGGGAGTTTTTTGATTACGGCTTCAATTGCCTCTGCTGTTATTGGCCTGTTCAGGCTTTCTCCTTCTTCTTCATTGAGTTTTGGAAGATTATATTTTTCTAGAAATTTGTCCATTTCACCTAGGTTTTCCAATTATTGGCATACAGTTCTTCATAGTAATTCCTTACAATCCCTTGTATTTCTGTGGTATCACTTGTAATCTCTTCTCTTTCATTTCTGATTGTGTTTATTTGTGTCCTCTCTCTTCTTTTCTTAATGAGCCTACTTAAAAGCTTGTCTATTTTGTTTATCTTTTCATAACAAACAGCTCCTGGATTCATTGATCCTTAGAATTGCGCTTTTAGTCTCTATGTCATTTAATTCTGCTCTGATCTTGCTTATTTCCTTCCTTCTACTTGCTCTGGGCTGTCTTTGTTGTTGTTCTTCGAGTTCTTGCAGGCATCAGGTTAGGTTGTTCATTTGAAATGTTTCTATTTTCTTTAGGTAAGCCTGTATTGCTACGAACTTCCCTCTCAGGACTGCCTTGGCCATTTCCCGTCAGTTTTGGGTTGTTGTGAGTTTATTTTCATTTGTTTCCAGAAAGTTTTGATTTCTTCCCTAATTTCAATCTTGACCCATTCGTTGTTTAATAGCATACCATTCAGTCTCCATGATTTTGGGTGTTTAAGTTTTTTTCCTGTGGGGTTGGTTTCCAATTTCAGTTCCTTGTGGTCAGAGAAAATGCTTGGTATGATTTCAATTTTCTTGAATTTGTTGAGGCTGGTTTTGTGTCCTATCATGTGGTCTATCTTTGAAACTGTTCCATGTGCATTTGAAAAGAATGTGTATTTAGCTTGTTTGCGATGAAGGGCTCTATAGATATCAGTCAAGTCCATTTCATCTAGGGTGTTGTTTAGTGCAGCTATATCTTTGTTGATATTTTGTTTGGAAGATCTGTCCATTTTTGATAGTGGGGTGTTAAAATCCCCTACTATAATTGTGTTGCTGTCAATATCTTTCTTGAAGTCTTCTAGGATTTTTCTTATATATTTGGGTGTTCCTATATTGGGTGCATATATATTTATGATGTTAATGTGTTCTTGGTGGATTCTTCCCTTGAGCAATATGAAGTGACCTTCTGGTTCTCTCTTTTGGCCCTTTTTTGGAAGTCTATTTTGTCTGATATTAGAATTGCTACCCCGGCTTTTTTTCTTGACCATTTGCTTGTAAAATTTGCTTCCAGCCTTTCACTTTTAATCTGTGATGGTCTTTTGTCCTGAGGTGGGTCTCCTGTAGGCAGCATATGTGTGGGTCATGCTTTCTTATCCATTCAGCTAATCTATGTCTTTTCATTGGTGCATTTAATATATTTACATTTAAGGTTATTATTGAAAAGTACTTATTCATTGCCATTTATGAACCTGTGTTCCTCTCCATCTCTCTCTTTTCCTTCCTTTCCTTAAAGCAGTCCTTTTAGCATTTCTTGTAGAGCTGGATTGGTGGAGGCATATTCTTTTAGACTTCTTTTGTCTTGAAAGCTCTTTATTTGGCCTTCTATCTTGATTGAGAGCCTTGCTGGGTAAAGTAGCCTTGGTTGTAGGCCTCTGGTTCTCATTACTTGAAATATTTCTTGCCATTCTCTTCTTTCTTGGAGTGTTTCCATTGAGAAGTCAGTAGCTAACCTTATTTGGGCTCCCTTTTATGTTACTTCCTTTTTCTCCCTTGCTGCCTTTAAGATTCTCTCTTTTTCTTGCAGTTTTGCCATTTTAATGATGATATGTCTTGAAGTGGGCCTCTTTGGGTTCCTCTTGAATGGGACTCTCTGTGATTCCTGGATTCGCGTAACTTTTTCTCTCATCAAATATGGAAAATTTCCCGTTATTACTCTTTCAAGTAGGTTTTCTATCCCTTGTTCTTCTTCTCCTTCTGGTATTCCTATTATTTGGATATTATTACGTTTCATATTATCTTGCAGTTCTCTTAGTCCCTCTTCATTCTTTTTGAGCCTCTTTTCCCTTTCTTGCTCTTTCTGGGAGATTCTTTCTACTGTGTCCTCCAACTCGTTGGTCCACTCTTCTGCCTCATTGATCCTGCTTTTCATTCCTTCTACTGTGTTCTTCAGTTCCGAAATTGTATTCTTCATTTCCTCTTGGCCTTTGCTCATAGTTTCTGTTTCCTTTTCCATGTTGATCTAGTTTGCAGAGAGCTCATTGTAGCTCCCCTCTAGTTTCTGGTAGCTCATTGTGAGCTCTTTGAATTTCCTGATAACTAGTGCTTTGAATTCAATATCTGATAGCTGACTTGCCTCTCTTTCATCTGACATTTTTTCTGAGACTTCCACCTTTTCTTTCATTTAGGCATTGTTTCTTTGTCTTCCCATTGCTTATGAGACTCTTCTTGTTAGCTTCAGCTTCTTTAATTGATCTGTTCTGACTCCCTAGGTTTATGGTGTGAACTTCTGTGGTAGAATACCTGTGAAATTCAGTGGTGCAGTCTCTGGCAGGTATCTTGATGTTCTCTGCTTCCACCTACTCCTTTCTTTGTGTGTGTGTGATCAGCTGGAGGGGGAGGATAAATGGTTTATGACAGCAGGAGATAAGGTGCTGGGCTCCCAATGAGTCCTCTGTGGCAGACGCCCGGACGCTGGCCATAGACAGAAGCCTCTGGGCCCTGGAATCTGTGGCCGCAGCAGATCCTAGGTCTTTACACGCCGGCCAATGGCTGCTGGTCCCACTGCTGCTGCTTTTGACTTTACTCTGGGGTGCCTGGCTCCCGAGGGCAGCCGGCCCTGCCGCTGTCACTTTTGTCTTTAGTCACAGGTGCCGGGGTCCCTTTGAGTCCTCTGTGGCACATGCCCCTGTCGCTGGCACAGATGGAAGGAAGCCTCTGGGCTCTGACCACTGCAGCAGCCGTGGCTCCGAGGTCTTTAGCTGCCGGCCAATGGCTGCCGCTGGCCTGGCCACCTCCATCCTTACTCACGTCCATTGGACCCCAACGACCTGTAGCTGTCTTGTTCATCACTATCTCTGGTCTCTTATTTTCATAAATGCTGGGGAATTGTTGGTTGGGGAATTGATTGTGCTATTTTTCAGTAAATCTGCCAGGATTTTCTCCCAGGGGTATGAGACCTGGAGTCGCTCCGTCCTACTCCGCTGCCATTTTCTTTTCTGATTTCTTAAAGCAGTCTCTTTAACATTTTTTTGCAATACTGTTTCGGTGGTAATGAACTCCATTAGCATTTTTTGTGGGACGATGTTTATTTCAATTTTAATTGTTAGCCTTGCTGGATAGAATAATCTTTGTTGCAGGACCTTACTTTTCATCACTTTAAGTACTTTATGTCAAAATCTTCTGGCCTGAAGTGTTTATGTTGAGAAATCCAATGACAATCTTATGAGAATGCCTTTGTAGTTAACTGTCTCTCTCTTACTGCCTTTACGATTCTATGTTTGTCTTAATGTTTACCACTTTAATTATGGTATGTCTTGATGTGGGTCTCTGGTTCATTTTGATTGGGACTCTCTGTGCTTCCTGAACTTGTGTGACTTTTCCCTCACCACATTAGGGAAGACGTTAGCCTTCATTTCTTCAAACAGGTTCTCTATCTCTTGCCCATTCTCTTCTTTTTCTGGTATCACTATGGTTGGAATGTGATGCATATGGTTGTCTTTGAAGTCCCTTATACTCTCCTCACTTTTAAAAAGTTTTCTCTTTTTTTTGATGCTCTGCTTAAGTGCTTATTTTTACCTTGTCTTCTAAATCACTGATTCAACTTTCTGCTTCATCTAACCTATCGTTGATACTTCTAATGTAGTCTTCATTTCAGATATTTTATTCCTAATTCCTGACAGCCTATTTTTTATGGCTTCTATGTATTTTTTAATGTTTACTATCTCTTTGTTTCAGTTGTCACTGAAATCATCCATTCTTCCCCTAACGTCCCTGTGCATCCTTATAACCATTGTTTTAAATACTCATCTGGTATTTTGGTTGCTTCCATTTCATCCATTTCATTTGCTTTTCTCTGGAAATTTGTCTTGTTCTTTTTGGGGGGCATTTTTCTTTGTGTTCATATTTTGTCTATGTGTATTATGTAGGTCTGGTATGACTCTCTAAGTTGTTATAATAGCTTTATGATGAAGCTGTCTCGGGCTCAGTGAAACAATACTCCAGCTCACCTGAGTTCTGTGCTTCAGAAATGTTTCTTGTGGTTATGTGCACCCTCCTGTTGTAGTTGAGTCTTGAATGCTGTTGGCCTTTTCATGGGTAGAGTTAACACTTCATGCTGGGTGACAATAAGGGTAAACCTCAATCACCATGTATGAGACATTTTGCTGGCGCTGCCCACTTAGGTGGAGTTGTGCCCAGCAGGGTCTGCTGCCTATCCAAATCCTTCTTTGGGTGTGCCCCTTGAGTTGGGTCAAGCTGTGGTGTGTTATGAAGCCCGCCACTGGTTGTGTTAGTTCTGGGTCCATTTCGGTAGGGTTCTAGTGCAGGTTGATGTCAGACATTGTGTGTAACTGGCATTGGGCTACCGGTCTAGAACTACCATGCTTTTGTGTCTGGGGGTACTGAACCTGGGTGTGCATGGGAGGGGTCAATCTGTGTAAAATGATTGTCTTCCTCCTGCTTAGAGCTGAAGACAAATATATAAAAGGACCAAGGCTCCCTGAGGTCCACCACAACCTATCAGCTACTCTTCCTACTCTTGAGTTTGCCTGGTCTTCCTTCAGTCTTCTGAACAGACTGTAGAATAAGCCGAAGCTAGCCAGTATCCATCATCCTTTCAACAGTTTGAGTATTCATTAGGCTGGGGCAACTGGAGTGACAACAGAACTAGTGGACCCCCTACTTGGGGGATCATGCAGTCAGGCACTCAGTGAGGGGGCAGTGGACCCTGCTTCAAAGCCAAACCACTCAGTCTCTGCCAAAGTCTCAAATTCTAGCTTGTCCTAGGGGGAATTAACTGCAGGTTCAATTTGGGTGCCGCCAGCCATCCCCTCTACAGGAGAAAGCTCACCTGCCCCAGGCTCAGGAGGGTAGGTCAAAAAGGTCTCCCATTGGCTGTGATGACAGCCCAGCCCAGCCCACAGGAAGGAGCTAAGCACTTTGCCCTGGTCCCAGACAATAGCCTTCAAGGTTCTCACCCTTTGAATATCCCTTTTCTGCCTGTTCTCCCCCCCAACCCCGGAACTGCACCCAACAGGGGCATCGGGGACTTGGCAGGGTAGATTCAGTCTCTCATTGAAGGTGGTACACTAGAGCCTATGGAAGAGGGGGACTTCTTCCCCTTCCCAGGGTAGTAAAAGCTTGGATTTCCATTGGAGACACAGCCCATGAATCCCAGCTCTGCATGGTTCCATGGTCCCCCTGTACTGCTAAACCAGGAAAAATGGGGCCAAAAGTCTCAACACCATATGACACTTTGTTCTCTCTGCTCAGCTGGACTGAGCATGATGGGACTAAAAGTCTCAGCTCTGCTCTGTGCAACTCCTCTGTGCAGTTTAATTCAGGTGGACAGTGCAAGATAAGCAACTGAACAGGTGGGATAGAGGTGCTGGCTGTGCACTAAAGGTGTGGGAGACCAGCCTTCTTTCCTCAGCCACATAGTTTGGTCACTGTCTGGATTTCTGCCAGAAGTACCCCCCCAAAATGAGGGCCCCTTAAACTTACTGCTGGGTGCAACCGGCAGACACAGGACCTGAGTATGGTAGCATGGCCTTGACAACATTTGGAGTTTGGACAGTGAACTTCCCTGGCTGGTGCTATAACAATAGGGAGTGCTCATCCCTAGGGCCTTCAGTCCTGTAAACTGACTGAATCCATGCCAATTTTCACCACCAAATGCTACACGGGCTCCATGTCCCATCTCTATTGCGCTGGGTTGGGGATCCCTGCATGGGGTTGAGACCCTAGTCTTCCTAAGGGGAGGAAGTTCTACAGCTGCAATGTCCCTTAGGCTTCTCAGCCACTGCATACCTCAGTGAGAGGGCTATCTTTTCAGGTTTCCACCCTTCTACCAGTTTCTGTGTGGCTCCTTCTGTAAATCCTTGGTTATAATATTTCTGTTCAGCTATTCTTCAGATGGTTATTCAGGTTTATTCCTCTATAACTTAGCTGTAAGTCTAGTTTGGGGCTAGGACCAGGTAGGTGCAGCTTCCAAATATTCCACAGCCACCTTGGAATTTCCCAGAGTTGAGTTTTTCTGAATCAAAGAGCTGGACAGGATGTACTTTAGTGTATCTTCTCTTCTTACTTTCTGCTCTGAGTTATTTGGTGCTGAAAACACAAAAAATATGAATCACAGATTCTTCTTTTGCCTTGTTAACAAGTGTGTATGACTTCTCTATATATCTAGATTTCCGAGCTATAGGATAATTTAGAGACTTTTATTTTCATTTTATTACATTTTATTTATAATGGGGAAGGGAAAAAAAGACATTGCTTCACAGTCTTTCATCAGTGTTTTATCCAAACTTCAGCAGGAACAGCAAAGTTTTTAGAGCTCAAATATCTTTTCCTCCTTACAACTAAGTCCCTCCATCATATTCCTGATAATAGACTTGCTTTGATGATGATGTTCCTGGTGAGTTCTGTGATGGTTATATTCTTCCCTCTTTTTCATTCTTCCTTCCTCTCTTTATTTCTTTTAACTTCTTGGTTCACATAGAAGGCTTGTTCCTAGGCGGACAGTGGCCAGAGGGGAGAGGGGAGGGAATTTCAGGGGAAAAGAGGAAGGATTTACAGGAACTAGTATAAAGGACACATGGGACTTCCGCCAAGATGGAGGCATAGGTGGAAACACTGTGCCTTCTCCCACAACCAAGTTTGAATACAACAAAGGTTTGGAGAACAAGGACACACCCAAAGACAAGAAAACGGAATTATATGGAAGTCCAACAACTACGAACCATTCAACGGGGACGGTAAGAGAGGCTGAGCCAGCAGTGGAGCTGGGTCAGGCAGGACAGATCCCCCGACCTAGACGTGCAGGCAGCCCGGAACCAGTTGGGGTGTGGGGCAGACTGACTGCTGTCGCACATTCGCGCACAGTGAGACGGACCACGCGGGCCCTAGGGGGCGAACCCAGTGGTGGAGGGCTGATGGCAGTGGCACACTCGCGTGCCGTGGAGTGAAACGAGTGGCCCTGGTGACGGTGGTGGCTGTGGCGCCTGTGGCACCAGTGGGGGACTCCGCGGCAGGTGGCAGACGGGAAGCCATTGTCCCTCTTTGACTCCGCCCCCACATACAATGTCACAACCCAGCGACTTAGTTGCCCTGCTCTAGTGAACACCTTAGGGCTCCGATTCTGCTACTTAACAGGCACGAACAGCCCAAAAGATGGCGCAAGAAGAACTCAAAGTCCCAGAGCCAATAACTCTAAGCGACCGAGAAAGTGCCAGCCTCTCAGAAGCACAATTCAAGACACTATTTATCAGGATGCTCACAGAACTGGTGGATTATAGTCACAAATTAGAGGAACATATGAAGGCTAAACTAATTGAAGTGAAGGGAGATGTCCAGGAAACCGATAGCGATGGAAAGGAAACTGGGACTCAAATCAATGGAATGGACCAGAAGGAAGAATGAAACATCCAACCAGAAAGAAATGAAGAAATGAGAATTCAGCAAAATGAGGAGAGGCTTAGGAACCTCCAGGACATCTTTAAACGTTCCAACATTCGGATTATACGGGTACCAGAAGGGGGAAAGAAACAGCCACGAGTGGAAAACATATTTGAACAAATAATAAAGGAGAACTTCCCCACTCTGGCAAAGGAAATAGACTTCCAGGAAATCCAGGAAGCTCAGAGAGTGCCAAAGAAGTTGGACCCAAGAAGGAACACACCAAGGCACATCATAATTACATTAGCCAAGAAGAAAATGAAGGAGAGAATCCTAGAAGCAGCAAGGGATAAGGGGACAATCACCTACAAAGGAGTACCCATCAGACTGTCAGCGGATTTCTCAAAAGGGACCTTACAGGCAAGAAGGGGCTGGAAAGAAGTATTCCAAGTCATGAAATCCAAAGACCTACAGCCAAGATTGCTTTATCCAGCAAAACTTTCATTTAGAATGGAAGGACAGATAAAGTGCTTCTCAGATAAGGTCAAGTTCAAGGGGTTCATCATCACCAAGCCCTTATTATATGAAATATTAAAGGGACTTATCTATGAAAAAGAAGATGAAAAATATCAACAGTGAAAGGACAGCAAACACACAGTTATTAACAACCACACCTAAAACAAAAGCAAACCAAGAGGACAGCTAGATCAGGAGTGGAACCATAGAAATGAAGAACACATGGAGGGTTAGAAACAGGGGGATGGGAGGAGGAGAAGGGGGGAGAAGGCACAGAATATAGCATAGATGGTAGGTAGAAAATAGATAGGGGGGAGGGCGAGGATAGTGGGGAAATATAGAATCTAAAGAACTTGAGACACGTGGTTATAAATTAAGGGGGGGGGAGAATGGTGGGGGAGGGAGTGTGCAGGTGGAGGGGAATGAAGGGGGGGATAGAACAACTGTAATGGTATAATCAATAAAATATATTTAAAAAAATAAAAAATAAAAGTAAATTAAAAATAAATGATTTCACAGGATAAAAAGGACACATGGACAACAACTAAGGGAGGTGCAAATGGGAGGGATGTGGGGAGCACTGGGGGGTGGGCTGGGCTGGGAGTAAAAGAGAGAAAACTGTACTCAAACAACAATTAAACAAAGTAATAAATAAATAAATAAAATTTTTTAAAAAGAAGGCTTGTTCTTTAACCAACAGTGTAATTTTGCCTGTCACCCAAGGCCAGCTGAAGAGGGTGATTAACAAAGGAAGACCCAGCAGAACTCACCACTTTCTACCATGCTACATAAAATCATAGACTGTAATTTTAGAAAAAAATAACATTTTAATAGCATTATAAGATTCTATCATGTGGGCCATGGATCCCTGGGAAATCTTAGAGTTATTGTAAGGGCCCCTTTAATTCATTGGAATGTCTCTAACTAAATAAACAACTTGTTTCAGGCATAAAACTGCTATTTTTTCAAAGATTTGTAAATATGGTGGTGAAACAAAGTGTGATATTTAGCATGCATGTATTTTCTTAACCATCTTATGCTAAAATATTAACAATGATATTAATATTGGCCTCAAAATTTTTTAATATAAAAAAACTTTGCAAGTTAAATGAAAAGAGCTGGCGATAGAACAATATGTGTGGTGTAATCCTATATATATATATATATAATGTAATACTATATATATAATATGATCCAGTTGTGAGTACATGAAACACAGAGTTTATTCTTAGATTATTCTTTGTTAATTATTGTATTATTTTCCCTAGAAACAACTATAAACCTACTTTTGCTTTACCCTGTATATATATTTTTTCAAAGATATTATAAACACACACACACAAACTGTAGTTCTCAAAGTTCTTAGAAGAGTTCAACTAGGGGGAGTGGTGTCTCAAACTAATAACAGATGAGGACAATTCATTGTGACTAACACTGAGATAATGATAATAAAATTAAATACTTTTGCAGCACTTATAATTGTTCTAAGAGTTTTAAATATATTCATTCCATTACGATTCCCATTTTAGAAACTGAGGCTTAAGAATTAAATTATATGCTTGAGGTCACATAACTAGTAAATAATAGAGCAGGATTTGAGCCAAGTCAAACTCCTAAATCCATCCTATTAATTAACTACTAGATCCTGAGAAGGGAAGACTTAGTCCAGCTTGGGGGTTTGGCATGCTCAAGTGTGGTTTCTTAAAAAATACTGCCTCATCTGGCCCTAGGGATTCAGACCACAGGACAAAATATTACATATGGCTCAAAAATCATACCTGTTGTATGTGCTACACTTGGGCTTCTGGATACATTGTTAGTCAGAGGAAATTCCTTGTCCAATTACCTACAGATGCTGTGGATGAACTAACAAGTCCAATTCTTCCATACCCATCATCTCCATTCAGAACTCACATGATCTGTGCAGCAAGTAGTATCACAATTTTATGGATGGAAACTGTGAGACTCAGAGAGGTAAGGTGTATTGCCCAAAGTCATACAGCTACAAAGTGGTTAGAATTTGAAACCCAAGTATTCCGATGCTACAGTACATTCTGTCTACTACATTATGAGATTTTGGAGATTATGTGACAGTGAAATGGGCACCCAGATCTCTACCATGCACTTCAGTGGTGGTCCATATGCTTTTTGGTGGGATTCAGTTGCACTTTCTCTCTGAACCCTGCCCCTATGACATCTATCCTTATCTGCTTATGAGCAACTTTCTAGTTCCAAAGCTGAACTAAGAGGAGAGTTTTTTTCCTTTTTAAATGAGTGGGCTTTTACACAGAAAGTGCAGACACACACAAAAGTGAGTAAGACAAATGTAAGTTTTACATTTGTATTTACACGCACAGCCAGGTATTCAGGCATTAGTAATTCACTAGTTCTTTTCAATTGCAATGCTAAAAGCCACTATTACATTTGAAATGCAGTATTTGGGTCCTGATCAAACTATTCCATTATAATCCAGTTTTGTTTCTCTGTTCTTTATTTAAGATCTACAACTTTTAAATCATTTAAGAACACTCTAGTGACCAAAGGGACAAAGTCCCATTTTAAAAATGTCATTTGCTTGGAGGTCTAATGCTCCTAAAGAGGATTATCCCATAACCCTCATAATTATACACCCCACTATGCACAATACTCTAGCAAGACCCCAGTTGTATCCACACACTCTAGCCCTAGCTCTGAGTCTGAGGTTCTGCTTAATTTAATCATTGGTTAATTTTAATCTGAGCAGCCCTATAGAGATCAGTGGCTAACAGGGCATGGCCTTGGTGCTTTGGCCTAGGTATGTGTTCCCAGGCTGACGAGGAAATTATCTATAATATTAACTCCTGCTTGAACAGACTAAGGTTAGAGGGTAAGTGGGGAAGATGTTAGGGACTAAGGACCTGAATGCTATCTTTTGGAGAGGTCATAAATAAGATTGTGTGATTGTAGGGATCAGCTTAAATAGGGAGTATGCAGAGGGGTTATCTGGGAGTAACTGAAGGGAAAGCTGGAAGGATGTGTAGTAGTAACTGGATGTTTCAATTAAAATCTGAGTGGAGAAGTTCTGGGAAATAACAATAGCAAGAGTGACTGAGAAGAGATGGAGGACAAACACACTGCAGAGGAGTAATTGAAAGGATCTGAAAGCCCAGATGTTAACTGTATCATCTATCAGAACTCTGAAGTCATCCAGGATGGTGTCAGGGAAAAAATACAACAAATCACATGTCAATATGTACAAAAAATGATGAGAACTGACCAGAAATTTAGTATGTAATAACAAAGCAAAGGGGTAAAAGTCAATACACTCAGATGGCGTGAGTCTGAAGCTAAGGGGTCTCCCCTTCCCCCTTATAGAGATAGAGGAACAAACCAATGTAGTGGCTTATTAAGTAATACATTTCCTGATGAACTCATCTTCAATATTTTGGGGATAAAGTATCACATATTGTCTCTGGCCAGTCCAAGTTTTCTTTTATCTCCACTTCTGTCTATCCACACTCCCCATTGACTCTTCATCCTCCCCTAACAAATATCAGAGGAAATGTAATCCTGGGAGACTCATGTCTACATTTTCATAAGAGGCAGAAAGACGAGCATTACTAATTTTGGAGTATGTGGTACAGACTTAGATGAAACCAAATAGGGCCAACTTGGATGCTACCTCAAATGCCAGAAATCTGGAGTGCCCCAGTTCTGTGAAATTGTTTGGGGGTGTCTGGTGTCACCAGAATCAGTGTATATAAATTATAGGTGCCTTCTAATTTCACTCTCACTCATATGTCCAGTAGAAGAGCAGACTCCAAGGTGGACAACAGCTACTAACTATAGGGTGGTTTGCCTGGATCAGACCTATTATAGCCACTCCCACCTGCAGGGCTTTATATGTCCACATATAGATGTCCACATGGAAAATATTAACACAAAATAAAAGTGGCTGCAAAGAGGAGATGAAAGCCACAACTGGCCTAACTTCAGAGCAAAGCTTCCATCAGTTTGTTCCAGGATGCAGCTGGCATTGTTAGGAGTAACAAGAAAAAGATGAATATAATTCAACAACAATTTACTGCTCTTGAAGGCCCTGTGCCATGTATCATGATGCAACAAGTAACATAATAAGTTTCTGTCCTTGAATATAAGAAGGCCTAGAAGAGACAGGTTACATGTTACCTGAAGATATATTTTAATCAAAGGCAGAAATTTATGAACACTATAATGAGAGGTATCCAAGAAGGATATACAGAGGAGGTGGCGCTTGATCTGAGTCCTGAAGAATGAATTGGACTTCTATACATATAGGTGATGTTCAAGGAATAGCATGGATAAATGCATGAAATTAGGACAATGCAGAATACTGGGTGTGTAGTGATGAATGTGGAATAATGAGGATATAAAGTAACACTAATAGTTAATATCTGTGAATCTCTTACTATACTTACTATATGCCAGGAACAGTGCTGAGTGTATTTTAATAATTTTATTTATTTAGCCCTGGCTGGCGTAGCTCGGTGGATTGAGTGCGGGCCTGTGAACCACATGATCGGGGTTCGATTCCCAGTCAGGGCACATGCCTGGGTTGCAGGCCAGTTCCCAGCAGGGGACTCACAAGAGGCAACCATACATTGATACTTCTCTCCTTCCCTTCCCCTCTAAAGATAAATAAATAAAATCTTTAAAAAATAATAGTTTTATTTATTTATTTTTAAAGAGAAGGGAAGAGACAGAAAAAGAGAAGGACAGAACCAATGATGTGAGAAAGAAACATCAATCAGTTGCCTCTCACAGGCCCCCAATCAGGGACCTGGCCAACATCCCAGGCATGTGCCCTGACTGGGAACTAAACCAGCAGCCTTTCAGTCCACAAGCTGGTGCTCAGTCCACTGAGCCACACCAGCCAGGGCAGAGTGTATATTTTATATTAACTTATTTAATCTTCACAAAGCCCCCATGAATTAGGTTAATATTATTATCTTCATCATCCCCACTTGACAGTTCAGGAACTGAGGCATAGGGGCTTTAATTAACTTGCTCAAGAGCTCACAGCCAGTACATGGCAGAGCCAAAATTCAAATCCAAGAAATTCGTATCCAGACCAAACTTATGCTCAGAACCTCTATATAACACTACTTTTCAACAAAGGCTATGAGAAGATCATGAAGGGCTTTGACTGCCAGAATGAGATTTTGTCCTCTGTTTGATTCTCAGGTCTAGAACGCACTAGTTGAGTGCCCTAGGGCAAGTTACTTATCTGAACTCTAATTTCTAAATTTGTAAAGTGGAGACAATATAAGATATTATGGGGATTAAATATGATATGAAGCACTATAGATTGGTCTGTAATGAATACTTAGTAAATGTAGCTGCCATTTTTCATAGTAGAATGAGAATGAAATGGGGGCCATTCCAAGTAAAAGAAATACAATTAAGTTTTTTGGTATTGCTAGAATATGGACTGTGATGATACATGGTGATAAGTATGGGAAAGAAATGCAAGGACCAGTTTATGAAAGACTTTAAATATGACTCTGAAGCATTTCACTATTATTCTGTAAGTGGCAAGGGATACATTAAAGCAGAATAAATTTTGAAAGGGCATGTGTGAAAGGTGCAATAGAAAACACATAGTCACAAATAAACAACTCAAAACTACTTGTATTCTATCAGACCTTGAGCCAGATACTGTAAAGCATACAGAGATAAAACCCCTGGATTCTATCCAAAAGGGGAGATAATGCCAGAATCCAGTACTGGTTCACCAAAACCAAGCAATATCGTATGAATATAAAGTGGTAAAACTACTTTGTAAGATACTATGCCAGTTTATTAAAAGTTAAAAATACACTTACTATATGACCCACTTCTATTTACCTACAGACTTAAAAGTTTATGTTTACTCAAACACCTCTACATGAATGTTGATTGATAGTAGCCCTATTCAAAATCACCAAAATGTGGAAATGACCCAAATGTCCACCAACAGTTAAGTGGATAAACTATGGTATATCCATACCATGGAATACTACACAGGAATAAAAAAAAGAACCAATCACTAATAAAAGTAACTGCATGAATAGATTCGCAAAAGTATTTTGCTAAGTAGAAGAAGCCAGGGACAAAATTCTACATATTATATGGTTCCATTTGCATGACATTCTAGTAAAATCAAAACTATAAGAACACCCTGGCAGGTTTAGCTCCATGGATTGGGTGCCAGCTGTGACCCAAAGTGTTGCTGGTTTGATTTCCAGTCAGGGCACATGCCTGGGTTGCCAGCCAGGACCCCAGTTTGGGGAGTTTGAGAGGCAAGCACATACTGATGTTTCTCTCCTTCTCTTTTTCCTTCCCTTCCCCACTCTCTAAAAATAAATAAATAAAATCTTTAAAAAACTATGAGAACAGAGGACAGATATGTTGTTGCCAGGATTTGGGGGTGAAGGAGAGTATAGCTAGGACAGGATAATGTAAAAGCCTGTGGAGGCTTTTTTTTTTCAATTTGGAGTTATTGAAACTGAGATTTATCTGATTGTGGTAATGGTTACATGAATCTATGCAAATAAAATTTCCAATGATAGCTACAAAATTATGCAATATTAATTGTGTTTTCTCCTTTGACAGGGTTACTAGACTGATAGCACACAGGGAGACATTGACCAACACCTACTGAAATCAAATTATTCAAAGTTGTGATATCATTCTAAACTGTTGGGTGAATTTGTGACTGAACAACTGATATCAATGAGGGCTAATTAATGTGGAGGTCTGTAATTGAGTACCACAGGGAAGATTTACATCTTTAGCTCTATTCTACTTTATATTTATATCAGTAACTTAGATGTAGACATAGATTGTTCATATTTATGAATGATATTAAGCAAGATGGTATAGTCAAGATTTTTCAAAAACTGCACATTTATTTGTGCAGTTTGGAACAAAGTGACATTTAGTGGGAAATATGAAATCCCTGTATAAGTACAAGGTTGACCATACAAAATGGAGGCAGAATATATAGCCTAGGCCTAGGAGGATTCTGTGGTAGGTATGTCAGTGTCAGATAGCATTCAGAGTCTGTTTCTCTTAAACAGACCATCACCTAGCATATAAGCCAAGCTTTGGGCCTCCAATATTAACAAGGTTGCAGGCACATTAACTTTTGTCCAGAGGGTAGGGGGCAAACCTGGGAGGGATGGAACCTAGGTCTTATAAGAGAAAATTGAATGAGATAGGCATGTTCTGCCTGGAGAAGGATGGAGACTAAGATCTTGAAGGACTTTCACAGGGCAGAGAGAGAAAACTAGGTCTGAGAGACCCAGGTTGTCACATCATAGCAAGAAGAAATTTCATCTTAGTATAAGAAAAAAAATTTTAGCCAGTTGATGAATGAATGGCCTGCTTCAAGGGGTAGTAAATTTCTTGCCAGCAGAGCTGAGTGATAAGAAGCTGCTTTAGTATTAGTGTGAAGCCAGATTTCTACATTGACTAAAATAACTGTTTTCAAACTTGAGGGTTTGATGCATCTGTATCACTGGAGAGCTAGACATAGATTTGGATTCCTGAGTTTCCAGGTTGAGGTTCTAATTCAGGGAGTTTGGGGGGAGGTCTGGGAATATACATCTTTAACAAATTTTCCTAAGTGATTTTAAACTCACTTTGAGCAATAGTCTCCTGAGAGGTGGCTGATATGCTTACTGACGTCAGCCATGGGTAGGGGAAAGGGCACTGGACTGGTAGTCAGGTTGGCTGAGCTGCTCTCCTGGCTCTTTGCCCATAAAATATTATGTGAGTCTATTCTTTTGGGTCCCAGTGTGTATCATGTTGAATGTTTTTCTAACCTTATTTTATTTTATTTTTTTTCTGATTCAGAAATTTTTAATTTAAATATTTTATTGCTTATGCTGTTACAGTGGTCCCAATTTCCCCTTTTGACCCCCTCCACCCATCCTGACCCTCACACCCACAGTCAATCCCCACACCATTGTCCATGTCCATGGGTCCTTCATATATGTTCCTTGACTAATCCCTTCACTTTCTTTCAACTAGTCCCCACCTCCACCTCCCCTCTTACAACTGTCAGTCTGTTTCATGTATCTATGCCTATGGTTCTATTTTGCTCACTAGTTTATTTTCTTTATTAGATTTCACTTATAAGGGAGATCATATGATATTTATCTTTCAACATCTTGCTTATGGAACTGGAAACATGTAAGTGAAATAACTTCTTTATGTTATTATTTTTATTTAGTTAGTTTATTGGGGTGACATTGGTTAATTAAGTTATATGGGTTTCAGGTATACAGTTCTGTAACACATCACCTGTATATTGTATTGTCTGTTCACGACCCCAACTCAAGTCTCCTTCCATCACTATTTATCCCTACTATATCCTCTTCTACATCCCTCCACATCTATTTTCCTTTGGTAATCAAGATACTGTTGTCAGTGGAACTATCCTTTCTTCAAACAAAATCTTACACAAAACCCCAATATTTGAAGCAAATGCTGAGCTGTCTGATGCCTCTGTTTGCATGTGTGTAGATGAGGAGTGTCTTGCCCACTCACCTTGCCTCCTACAAAGCCCCAGAAGCTCCTCTGTGAGGTTTTAAAGTCTCTGCTCTGAGGTCTGCCAGATGTCTGGGCTAAGATGAACAAGAGCCTTTGGGTTTTGTGACCCTCATGCCTGAGTCCCTGTACCTTTCTCTGACCTGGTACCTGTGTCTACCCCAGTCATCTCCTTCCATCATACAAATACCACCAGCAAGTGAGAACTCTGCCTAAATAAGGCCTCTGAGTCAGGTTTTCTCCTCTCCCCTTACCAGGCTACCAATAACTCACTCCATCCTAGCAGTTCCCCCACAGACCCTGCTTGTTTCATCTCTTAGCCTCTAGTTCCAAGTGTATCCTTGTGCAGACTGCTTTTGTGTGGCCAGGGCAGGGTGAGTACTAAAAATCAGCTTCAGACAATACTTTGGAAAACTTCCCCCAAATCTATTGGTCTAGGCTTTATCTCCCCAAATTGCCTCTCAAGTCTGCCCAATCACCCCACTGCCTCAAATAGCTTCCTATGCAAGGCAGACCAAGAGCCTTTGGTGATCAGCCCCTCCTTATTCCTTGAGCTTTATCTCCAGCTTCCTCCAAGTCATCAGATTTTGTTGCAATCTGAGGACTACATGTACAGGGGTTGACTACATTTAACATTCACAAAATTCAGTAGATAATTCTTTGTGCCTTAGAATTGTCTGCCTGAGCCTGGGTGATAACATTTGAAGGCCATTTGAAACCACAGAGTCTCTGGGAATAGTAACAACTATCTTTTATTGAACTCCTCCTCTATGACAGCCAATTTCCTGTTTGTTACCTTACTTAATTCTTGCATCAACCCTATGAAGTCAGTACCATTAGTACTCCTCTTTTCCAGATGAGAAAACCCAGACTCAGCACAGTTAACCTGCTGAGCTGTAAATACAAAACTGGGGTTGTGGGCCCATATTCTGGTAATCACAGAGGTGATATTTTTAAACTTCCTGACATGTAGAAATAGATGGAAGCTACTCTGGCCATTCTAGAGGAGCAGATGCAATGTCCTTGGGAAGTGCAATGGTTAGCTCCTTGTGGTCCTGGGAACATGTTATCACTTTTTTAGTCCTATTCCTACTTGGTGGCAAAGTTCTCCTCTGAGTTTCCACAAATCTACAAGATAGGAACCCCTCACTGCTCAGCTGGGCAGTGCCACAAAACAGGGAATAGGTACAAATGGATGCAATGACACTGGGCTTGCCACAGAAAACAACAGTCTCTGGGCTGAGTGGTAGATCAAATACACCCACAGTTCTCAAACTTGCTTGAACATAACAGCATGCCATTGAAAGATGCACGTGGAGGTTTCTAAGCCCCATCACTAAGACTCTGATCCAGGAGGTAGCCTTAAAACTCAGGGATCTTCATGTGGAATACATTCCCTGAATGATTTGGATGCAGGATTTTCTGAACTGACTTTTCCTCAGAAGAGATTTATACCAAATAGCTTTTCAAGTCTCAGCTTTAAGGTTTCTACTATACTTTAGTATTAAGCTGCAGGGCATGGATGATAAGTCAAATCAGAAAGAGATGTGAGAAGTATGAGTGCCAATAGTTATAAATTCATGATTACTAATGGGTTCATGGGAGTGATCACACTCGTGTTACGTCTTGAAATAGAGATGAAAATTGGATAGGTACAGAAGAGAAAGTGGTACTCTAGGCAAAATAACTGGTGGAAGCAAAGACCCAAAGACAGGAATGACTATGGTTTATATGTGGTGGGATATATCAATTAAGGAACCCAGTTGGCCTCCTTGAAGAAAACAATAGAAGAGAACCTTGGTAGAGAGGAGACAAATTAAAATGGATTTGTACACTATCCAGAAGACTTAGGTTTGGGAAACAAATAAAGTTTTTTTAAGCTCTGAGGCATGGAATACAAGCGGTCTAAAGCAACACTTTTTAATGTTGTTGAAAATGTGTATCACTACTCAGTATGTATATATACACATATGTAGGGATGTGTTTGTGTATATAATAGAAACCTAACGTTTCTGAAAACAATTATTTTTAAGGACCAATGGGATGCACTCTAATGTCATCTGATATTTGTGTGTGAATTATTTGCTATTGTGACTTATAAAAATGGTTGGGATTTCCAGCCAAGATAGAGATGTAGGTAGATACACTTTGCCTCCTCCCACAACCACAAGCAGGACAACAACAAATTTAAAATAAAAAAATAACCAGAACTGCCAGAAAATCCACAAGAACTATATGGAAGTCCTACAACCAAGGAGTTAAAGAAGAAACACATTTATCCAGAATTGTAGAAGGGGCAGAAATGGGCAGTTAAGGTGAAGAAGGTGAAGAAGACTCATGGCAATGCAGCAGCAGGTGGAGGACTGGGGCAGGCAAGGTGGTGACTAGCAGACTGGGAAGTCCCACATTCACATGTGAATAAAACAGGAGGAACAACTGGAGAGCCAGAAATACCACACAACCCAGGGTTCCAGTACAGGGAAATACAGCCTCAAAACCTCTGACCATAAAAATCTGTGGGGGTTGCAATGGTGGTAGAAATACCAGCCTCACAGGAGAGTTGGTTGGAGAGTTCTACAAAGTCCTAGAATGTACACAAAATAACCCACACAGGAATCAGCACCAGGTGGGCCCAATTCACTTGTAGGTAGTGGGGGAGGTGACTGAAAGCCAGCAGAGAGCTGAGCAAGTGTAATTGTTCCCTCTCAGACACCTCCCCCACATACAGCACCACAGTGCAGCAACCTGGGTTGTTCCACCCTGGCAAACACCTAAGGCTCTACCCCTTACTACATAGGGGTGCTGAGACAAAAAAAAGACATGGTCCAAATGAAAGAACAAATCAAACCTGCAAAAATAGAGCTAAGCAATGAAGAGAGAGCCACTTCGCAGACGCAGAGTTCAAAACACTGGTAATCAAGATGCTCACAGGAATGGTTCAGTATGGTCACAAAATGGAGGAAGAAGTGAAGGCTATGCAAAGTGAAATACAGAGAAATGTACAGGGAACAGTGAAGGGAATAAAACCAGACTTAAATCAATGATTTGGACCAGAAGGAAGAAATGAACATTCAACGGGAACAGAATGAAGAAACAAGAATTCAAAAAAATAAGAAGAGGCTTAGGAACCTCCAGGACAACTTTAAATGTTCCAACATCTGAACTATAGGGGTGCCAGAAGGAGAAGAGGAAGAGCAAGAAATGGAAAACTTTTTTGTAAAAATATGAAGGAGAACTTCCTCAATCTGGCAAAGGAAATAGACTTCCAGGAAGTCCAGGAAGCTCACAGAGTCCCAAAGAAGTTGGACCCAAGGAAGCACACACCAAGGCACATCATAATTAAGTTACCCAAGATGAATGATAAGGAGAGAATACTAAAAACAGTAAGGGAAAAGGAGACAGTTACCTACAAAGGAGTGCCCATAAGACTATCTATTAGCTGATTTCTCAAAAGAAACCTTGCTGACAAGAAGAGGCTGGAAAGAAGTATTCTAAGTCATGAAAGGCAAGGACCTACATCCAAGATTGCTCTACCCAGCAAAGCTTTCATCTAGAATGGAAGGGCAGATAAAGTGCTTTCCAGATAAGGTCAAGTTCAAGGAGTTCATCATCACCAAGCCCTTATTATATGAAATGTTAGAGGGACTTATCTAAGAAATAGAAGATCAAAATTATGAATTGTAAAATGACAACAAACTCGTAACTATCATCAACTGAACCTAAAAAACAAAAACAAAAACTAAGCAAACAATTGGAACAGGAACAGAATGGCAGAAATAGAGATCACATGGAGAGTTATCAATGTGGAAGGGGAGGGGGAAAGGAGAGAGTCATTGGTACAGGGAACAAGAAGCATAATTGGTAGGCATAAAATAGACAAGAGGAGGTTAAGAATAGTATAGGAAATGGAGAAGCAAAAAAACTTATCTGTGTGACCTGTGGACATGAACTAAGGGAGGCAGAATGCTGGTGGTGGGAGTGATGTAGGGCAGAGGGGAATAAAGGGGAGAAATATGGGACAACTGTAATAACATAATCAATAAAATATATTTTAAAAAATAACAATCAACATTATACCAAGCAGGAGACAGCCAATACACTCAAAATATCCAAATCAATAAAATTATTGGTGAAATTGGAAAAAATAATGGTTGGGCTGGCTATAAAGCAAATACTTCCAGGTATTGCAAATTTTGAAAGCAAATAAGATCATTCATGAGGCACTGGAGAAATTATACTTGCACCCTTTACCACACCATTTTGAATTGTGCTGTTGTAACCCCCAATTTTAGCTTTCTAATTGTCTATGTTCCAAATGTACTCTACAAATTCAGTATTCTGTGCTTTGGGATCTCAGAAGTTGGCTACAACATAACCTAATCATTGGAACAGAATGTACATTTAGGCTCACCTTTCCATTTTAGGGAACTGAAGCAATATTAGGTTACTTAGTGGAGTTTATTTGAGCTTATTTGAAATTTGTTTTCTCTTTTCAGACATAGCCTACTACAAAGTGGCTGCCCAAAGTGGCTGGAATTTTCAATTGTGTGGGAAAGCCTCTTTCATTGGCAATCATACAAGTTCTGGATTATACTTTGGTTTTATTTTTTCTGGGGGCAAATAATTTTTTGTTTTGGTACTCTGCTATTCCTTATGTTGGATCTCAGTCTCAGTTGTTACTGTGTCATTGACATGTAGCACAGGGTAGGCACAGATAGGTGCCCCACAAACCTTTGTTGAAAGGATGAATACAATGCCACTTTGGGTGTGAAGACATTTCTGACTCCTCTGAAATTTATTGATTTTTTTTACCTGAAAATGAATGGCATTTTGTCCATATGTATATTGAAGATTTTGTTACACCATATTTTTTAAAGATTTTATTTATTTATTTTTAGAGAGAAGAAGAAAGGGAGAAAGAGAGGGACAGAAACATCAAAGTGTGGTTGCCTCTTGCCTGACCCCTACTGGGGGACCTGGCCCACAACCCAGGCATGTGCCCTGACTGAGAATTGAACCAGTGACCCTTCGGTTCTCAGGCCAGCATTCAGTCCACCGAGTCACTCCAGGCAGGGCTGTTATACCATATTATGTTATTCATGTAGGTATCCACTTTGCTCATTAGACTACAATCTCTTTGTGGGGAACAATAATCTTGCCTTTATTGCCTAAGTCTCTGAAGTGGGAATTGAATGATTGTTGGAGGAACATATTGATAAAAGTACAAGTAAAGCATGGGATTAATTATGAACATATACAACACCTCAGATATTTATGAGTTATCTATGGAGACTTTTCAACTTGTCCAGTTATCAGTGATCTTCCTTTCATTTGTGTATTCACTCATACATGTATGCCTCAAATATCTTGGCCACTTACTTTGTGTCAAGCACTGTTTTAGTCTCTAGGAATTCAGTGGTGTATAATACCAATTACTCACCCTCATGGAGCTTATGTTCTATTGAATGAGATAAGTAACTGAAGATTAAGTAGAAAAAAAAGGATAATAGCCATTATTTTCCTGTTCCGCATATTGAAGAGAACTGCAAGATCCTTTTTGTATCGAAATTGTACTCTCCAAATGCAAGGTAGTTATTTCTTCAATATGATGTGTTCATCAGTGTATACTAAGGACATAGGACAGTGCATTGTACATAAGACAGTGCCTTGCACATAGTATGTAAAAGTTGTAATAGAGATATAATTAATAAATAGCACTGTATAAGTTTAAGGTATACAGTGTTTTGATTTGATACATTTATATATTGCAACATGATTATCACCTTAGCTTCAGATAATACCTCTATCATGTCTCATAATTATAATTTATTTGTTGTGGAGATTTGAGAAGATTTAAGATCTAATCTCAGCAATTTTGAAGTATGTAATATAGTATTGTTTACTATAATCGCTATGTGATGCAATAAATCTCCAAAACTTGTTCATTGTCTAGTTGAAAATGTGTACCCTTTAACAATATCTACCAAATTTTCCCACCCTTCAGCTCCTGGTAACAACCATTCTACTTCCTGTTTTATGAGTGTGGCTTTTTTAGATTCTATGTTAATTGACATCATACAATATTTTTTTTCTGTATGGTTTATCTCACTAAGATAATGCCCTCAAGGTGAATCCATATCATCACAAATGGCAGGATTTTCTTCTCCCCCATGGCTGAGTAATCACATATTTTAAAAGATAGACAAATACTTTATTTTATTATTCAAAATAGGTACAATGCTGCATAAAAGATCTGTTCAGAAGGTATCCAGCCATGTAATATGAAAAATAGAGACATTTACTAAAGAAGATACAAGATACAAGAAATATTGTACATAGGACAATGACACCTCAGCCCCCCTCAATGTAGACTCCTTGGGACCTCACACAGTTCTCCCAATAGCCATCAGCTGCCCCATTGTATTTTTCTGAATCTCATCTCCAATCTGAAATAGCTTCCCTTTCAAAGGTGATTTTAGTTTTGGGAGAAACCAGAAGTTGCAGGGCACCAAATCTGGGCTATCAGAGGGTTGAATTGCCAGGTAATTTGATGTTTCACCAAAAAAACTCTGCATGAGATGTGATGCATGAGCAGGGGTGTTGTGATGAAGCTGCCAATCACCAGTTGTCCATACCTGTGGTCTTCTCAGTTATCTGAGTAGTTTCCACTGAGGAACATTTAAGCTTAATGCACAATTCAATGCAGATCTATTTCTCTACTCACTCAGTCCTTTTGAATGCTATGGCCACACCATACACATGGTCACTCAACAGCATCTACCACCCCCACTAACTAGTAAAGTGAAGTGGTCATTATTCATCCACGTGCATTCCGGTCCACTCTCCTTGTCTGCCAGGTTACATCAATGTTGCACAAACCATTCTCATTATATTAACAATGGTTGGACTTTTTCTGGACAAACCTCATATATTATTTACTCATTTTATTTAATCTCCGATTCCTCCTCAAATAATTTAGATACATATGTGAAAATTTTTGCATTTATAATATAAATATTGAGAGCCAACAGTGGTAGATACTAAACAAAGGTATGTTTAGCCATGGATGATTGTATTTTAAAGTTCTATCATATCACTTTTATTTTTTATTTATTTTTTAATTTTAATTACAGTTAACATTCAACACTACATTAGTTTCATGTGTTCAGCATTATGATTAGATATCTGTATACCTTATGAAATGATCTCCATGATAAATCTAGTATCACTTGACACCATGCATAGTTGTAAGATTATTGACTCTATTCCCTATGCTGCACTTTACTTTCTGTGACTATTTTCTAATTGTCAATGTGTACAGTCAAACATTAGTTTTCAAATGCCTTGACTCTCAATTCAGTTCTTAACCAAATTGTTCACAGAAAATATGTTTCAGTTGTCTAACAAAGCTTTGGGTCTTGATTCTTACCCACCAATCCTTACATGCTGATACCTGTATGGTCAATCCTTACACGCTGATACCTGTATGCATCTCTCTGGTAACAGAGAAGATTTTGTTTTCAAACCAATCACCTCTTGAACAGTTTTCTGAAGAAATTAAGTTTAAGAACTGAGGTTCTACTCTACTTCTTAATCCCTTCACCTTTTTCACCCAGACTCCCAAGGCCCTCCCCTCTGTCAAACACAGTATGTTCTCTATCCATGAACTGTTTCTCTCTCTTTTTTTTTAACTTAGTCTTTTTATTCTACATATAAGTGAACTAATACACAGTGGCACTTTGGTACTGATTGTTAATTTCTTCTGATAAGTGGTGAACAAGCAACAATTAAAGAAACATTTTCTCTTGCAGGGCGACAATGTGACTCATACAAGTTCTAGCAAGTGCAATGAGTGGCGAGCAAGCACCCAGTGCTGAAACATTTTTCTTGTCAAAATGTGACGAATACCAGGTTTGACAAGTTCTGAAGGTGATGAGTACTGAAGTACCACTGTATTTGTCTTTCTCTTTCTGATTCATTTTACTTAACATAATGCACTATAGATCCATCCATGTTTTCACAAATGGTAAGATTTTATTCTTCCTTATGGCCAGGTAATACTCCTTTGTATATATGTAACACCTTCATCCATTCATCTTTTGACTGGAGCATTTAATCCATGTACATTTAAAGTAATTATTGAGCTCTGGCTTGTGTACCTCGGTGGATTGAGCACCAGCATGCAAACCAAAGTGTCACCAGTTCGATTCAGTCAGGGCACATGCCTGGGTTGTGGGCCAGGTCCCCAGTAGGGGGCACATGAGAGGCAACCACACATTGATGTTTCTCTCCCTCCCCTCCCCTCTGTCTAAATAAATAAATAAATAAAGTAATAAAGTAATTATTGACAGCTCTGTATTTATTGTCATTTATTGTTTTATTTCTTTTGTTTTACTTAGAAAAAATACTTTATTCTGTAATAAAGATGATCAATAAGTTGTGATATCACTGTCATAAACTTTCTCATGCATAAAAACTTACCAACAAACATTACATATATATAATATATTTAAAATTAAATATATATTTATATGTTTAAATATTTTTATATATAACATTAAATATATATTATATACTTATAATATATAATAATAAGAATTTCTAGCCCTGGCTGGTGTAGCTCAGTGGATTGAGCACGGGCCTGCGAACCACATGATTGCAGTTCGATTCCCAGTCAGGGCACATGCCTGGATTGCAGGCCAGTTCCCAGCAGGGGACCCACGAGAGGCAACCATACATTGATATTCTCTCTCCTTCTCCTTCCCTTCCCCTCTAAAGATAAATAAATAAAATCTTTAAAAAATCTCATAACACAAATAACAACAACAAAAAAATAATTTCTAGTAGAAATTTCTTCTACAAATCTTAGTATAGAGCTACCAAAGATAAACATCCATAATTCATTTAAAAGTAATTTTTGATAGGTATGTAGTTATTGTCATTTTGTTTTCTGATTATTTTTGTAGTTTTTCTCTTTTCCTTTTTTATTTTAAAGATATTACTATTTCTTAGACAATACTTTATTTTAAAAATTTTATTATTGTTTAGACACCTCTATGTTTATTGCAGAATTATTTGCAATACTTAAGACATGGAAACAACCTGAGTATGCTTAGACAAATGAATAGGTAAATAAGAGGTACATATATATAATGAAATACTACTCAACTGTAAAAAGATGAAATACTGTCAGTGCTCTATTAAGGACTCTTTTATTCAATTTATTATTAATCCTGGAAGGAGTTTAAGTAGGTAAAAATCATACCCAAGGAGCACCTTGTCTCAAGCTAGTTACCGCAAGGCTTTAAAGTCCTTGGAATTGGACTTGGCTACACTTTCCCAGGTTATCCCAGTCTGAAACCATTCCTACTAATATTTGAAGACCAGCAATTGGCAAATACACTGATTTTCTTTAAAAATAGAAAGCTAAAGTTTGGATCCTGGAAACCTGGCACTAGGAAATTGTATGCAAATCAAAATTCTGAAAAAGAATATTAAATGGCTTATGGGATCTTAGAAAGAATGATCACCAAGAGCCCCCCACCTGAGTTCCCTATTAACTCACTCAAAACTATTTTAATTTTATTTTGTGATGGAGTTTCTAGGCTGATAAATAAGGGAAGTGTCATTTATTTTAATAAGTTACTTTAATACTCATGTTTGTTGAAGTATAATTGGTATAAAATAACTGCACATATTTAATATGTACCATTTGATGAGTCCGGACATGAGCAAACAACTACGATACCATCACGACAATTACGGAAAAAGATATCATGACCACCTCCAGAGTTTCTTTGTGTCCCCCTTTATGTGCTTTGTGTGTTTTATGGTAAGACCAGTTAAGATCTACCATTTTAGAAATTATGGAGTGCACAATACCATTTTAACTATATGCACTATGTTGTACAGCAGATCTCTAAAACTTATTCATCTTGCATAACTGAAACTTTATATATCCATTGAAAACAACTCCCCATTTTCTCTTCTCCCCAGCCCCTGACAACAACCATTCCATTCTCTGATTCTATAAATTTGACCATTTTATATACCCCATACAAGTGGAATTATGCAATATTTATCCCTTTGTGACTGGCTTGTTTCATCTTGCAATATATCCTCCAAGTTTATCATACTGTTGCAAATTGTAAGACTTCCTTCTTTCTGAAAGCTGAACAATATTTCATTGTATGTATAGACCATATTTTTTTATTCATCTGTTGATGGACACATTGGTTTTTTCCACATCTTGGCTAGTATGAATAATACTGCAATAAATATTAGCATGCAGATAGATCCTCAAGGTCATGAATTGAATTATTGTGGATACATAGAAGTGAGAAGAGAGAATGACAGATAATACAAGAGTCTTATATTAGTAATTTTTAAAATTCCATAATGTTTTTCATAGCTACTCTACTATTTTACATTCCTATCTATAATACACAAGGGCTATAATTTCTGCACAACCTTGTAATGACTTTTATAATAATATAATATTTTCTTTGTCTTTGGTAATAATTTTTACTTAAGGTCTTTTTATCTCATGTAAATATAGCCACACCTGATCAATTCTTGTTATGAGTTGCACAAAACATCATTTCCATCCCTCTGCTTTTGGCCTATGGCTGTTCTTAAATCTAAAGTGAGTCTTTTATAGACAGCATGTAGTTGCATCTTTGGTTTATCATTTATTTAGCCACTCTATGCCTTTTTATTGGACAGTTTAATCCTCTTATGTTTAAAAATGGTATGTAAAACTTTTAAATTTAGAATAAATGTTAAAAGATGAAGATATTAAGAACAAATAAAATTTGATAATGGATTCACAATTTAAAATGCTTCAAATTATGAAATCAAGAACATAAATTGTGCAAAGAGTCAAGTAAAATTTTATAGATCTTGTATACAATTGAAGTTAAGTTGCTTTCAGCTTAAATAGACTGTGATAACTCTAAGATGGTTTATGTACCCTGCCCTGCCCCCCCAGTGCTCCCCACCTCCCTCCCATTTCCACCCCCACCTTAATATAAAACAGAAAACTGTACTTGATTAAGAATCAAATCAAAATAAGATGGTTTATGTAAACCTCATGGTACCCTTACTAAAAAATATTTAAGGGAAATGGAAGAAGAAAAAAAGAAAGACATTAAAATTATCATTACAAAATATCAACAAAGTACAAAATCAGCAAAGAAGAATTAAAAGAACAAGAAAATAAAGAGAAAAAATTAACAAAATGGTGATAGTAAACCCCTTCCCATCAATAACTACTCTCAATGTAAATTGAAGAAATTCTTTTTTTCTTATTCCTTTTATTTAAAGATTTTATTTACTTAATTTATACAGAGGAGAAGGGAGGGAGAAAAAGAGGAAGAGAAACATCTATGTGTAGTTGCCTCTCACACACCCCCTACAGCATACCTGACCTGGCCGGCAACCTAGGCATGTGCCCTGACCCAGAATCTAACCAGTGATCATTCGTTTCACAGGATGGTGCTCATCCACTGAGCCACACCAGCCACGGCTGAATAAATTATTTAATCAAGAAGCAGTGAGTGGCTGAATGTATAATAAAGCAAAACCCAACTATGAAGTGTTTAAAAGAGACTCACATTAGATTTAAGGACAAACAGGTTGAATCTGAAGGAAAGCAAAATGATATTCCATGAAGATTGCAAACAAATATTAGATAAAATAGACCTTAAGTTAAAATCTATTACTAAATACAAGTAAAAATGTTATGTAATGATAAATTATAAAAGTTGATTGGGAAGATACAGTAATTATATGATCTTTCAACATTTTGGTTAAATTTATTCCTAGGTCTTTTTTGTGCAATTTAATTTTTTTCCTTTTTTTTTCCACTTTATTTTTTTATTATTTAATGTATTAAAGTTGTTCCTTTTTTTTTTTTTTTTTTGCTTTTTGCCCCACTGCACCCTGCCAAACCCCCAGTCTACAGTCAATCCACTTTCTGTTGTCCACATTCATGGGTCATTCATACATGTTCTTTGATTGGTGCACCCTGCCCAACCCCCAGTCTACAGTCAATCCACTTTCTGTTGTCCACATTCATTGGTCATTCATACATGTTCTTTCCCTTCCTCACACCAATATCCACCTCCCTCCTTCTCTCTTACAGCTATCAGCCTGTTGCATATTTTCATGTCTCTGATTTTATTTTTCTCATTAGTCTCTTTTGTTCATTAGATTCTAGTTATAAGTGAGATCATACGATATTTGTTTATTGAAGATTGGCTTATTTCACTTAGTATAATAGACTCTAGGTATATCCACTTTGTCAGAAGAGATAGAACTTTCTTTCTTTCTGCTGTATAGTATTCCATTGTGTAAATGCACCACAGTTTTTTTTTATTCCACTCATTTACTGATGGGCACTTGGGCTGTTTCCAGCACTGCTGTGCTGGAAACAAATTTACATTGGGGTATATAGGTTCTTTTGAATTGGTGCTTCAGGATTTTAGGGTGTATTCTCAGAAGTGAAATCATTGAGTCATAGGGCAGTTTCATTTTTAGTTTTTTAAGAAAATTCCATGCTATTTGCCACACTGGCTGCACCAATCAGCATTCCCACCAACAGTGCACTAGGATTTCCTTTTCTCCACAACCTCATCAACAGATGCCTGGGGCTCTTTGTTGATTTATTGATGATAGCTATTCGGAGAGATGGGGGATGATATCTCATTGTGTTTTTTTCTTTTTAATATATTTTATTGATTATGCTATTACAGTTGTCCCATTCCCCTCCTTTATTCCGCTCCACCCTGCACACCCCCTCCCACCCACATTCTCCCTCTTTAGTTCATGTCCATGCCATAAGTTCTTTAGCTTCTATATTTCCCCCACTATTCTTGCCCTGCCCCTATTATCTACCTACCATCTATGCTACTTATTCTCTGTATCTTCTCCCCCCTTCTCCTCTTCCCACTCCCCTGTTGCTAACCCTCCATGTGTTCTTCGTTTCTATGGTTCCACTCCTGATCTAGCTGTCCTCTTGGTTTGCTTTTGTTTTAGGTGTGGTTCTTAATAACTGTGAGTTTGCTGTCCTTTCACTGTTCATATTTTTTATCTTCTTTGTCTTAGATAAGTCCCTTTAACATTTCACATAATAAGGGCTTGGTGATGATGAACTTCTTGAACTTGACCTTATCTGAAAAGCATTTTATCTTCCCTTCCATTCTAAATGAAAGCTTTTCTGGGTAGAGCAATCTTGGATGTAGGTCTTTGGATTTTATGACTTGGAATACCTCTTTCCGGCCCCTTCTTGCCTGTAAGATCTCTTTTGAGAAATCCGCTGACAATCTGATGGGAACTCCTTTGTCCCCTTATCTCTTGATGCTTCTAGAATTCTCTCCTTCTTGTTAATCTTAGGTAATGTAATTATGATGTGCCTTGGTGTGTTCCTCCTTAGGTCCAACTTCTTTGGGACCCTCTGAGCTTCCTGGACTTCCTGGAAGTCTATTTCCTTTGCCAGACTGGGGAAGTTCTCCTTTATTATTTGTTCAGATATGTTTTCCATGTCTTGCTGTTCCTCTTCCCCTTCTGGTACCCCTATAATTCAGATGTTGGAACGTTTAAAGATGTCCTGGAGGTTCCTAAGTCTCTCCTCAGTTTTTTTAATTCTTTTTCTTTATTCTTTTCTGCTTGGTTGTTTCTTTCTTCCTTTTGGTTCACTCCATTGATCTGAGTTCCAGTTTTCTTCCATCACTATTGGTACCCTGTGTATTTTCTTTTGTTTCAGTTAGTGTATCCTTCATTTGTTCATCTAATTTGCAACCAAAATCAACTAATTCTGTAAGCATCCTGATCACCAGTGATTTGAACTGTGTGTCTGATAGGTTGGCTATCTCTTCATTGCTTAAAAGTAGTGGCTCTGGGGCTTTGATCTATTCTTTCATTTGACCCTTTTTTTTTTTTTGGTCTTGTTGCACCTGTTATGTAGTGAGGGATGGAGCCTTAGGTGTTCACCAGGGCAGGTAACCCACATTGCTGGGTTGTGACACTGTATGTGGGGATGGGGTCAGAGAGGGAACCAATGGTGCTTGCTCCACTGTCTCTCAGATTTCAGTCCCTTCTACCGCTTCCCACAAGCAAATTGGGCCCTTCTGGTATTGGTTCCTGGGTAGGTGGGCTTGTGTACATTCTAGGACCCTGTGGGTCTCTTCAATAAACTCTCCTGTGAGGCTGGGTGTCTCTCCCGACACCTCAATCCCCACAAGTGTTTCCAACTGCTGCTTTCAGGCCTTATTTCCTAGCACTGGGGTCCTGGGTTGTGCAATCTGTCTTGATGCTTGTATTTGCCTGGTTTATTTGTGCACACATGTGTGTCCATGGTCACCCAGCTGCCTTGCATACTTCACTGGGTCTGCTAGTTGCCTCCCCACACCTGGGGTCAGCTAACTGCTGCCTGCATGCCTGGAATATGCCAACCACCACCTGCACACCCAGGAGCCACCAACCACCTCTTTGTTCTGCCATGACCCCTCTCCACTAGCTCCTGACTTTGCCCCTGGTCTAGATGAATGGTTATCAAACTTGAACTTCCACACAGTTAAATTTTCTCTCAGTTCTGGTTGTTTTTTGTTTCTAAATTTTTGTTGTCCTTAATTTTGGTTCTGTGAGGAGGCACAGTGTGTCTACCTATGCCTCCATCTTGGCCAGAAGTCCTCATTGTGGTTTTAATTTACATCTCTCTGATGGTTAGTGACACTGAGCATCTTTTTATATGTCTATGGACCATCTATATGTCCTTCTTGGAGAAATGTCTATTCAGGTCCTTTGCCCACTTATTAATTGAGTTGTTTGTGTTTCTGGTGTTAAGTCATATGAGTTCTTCATATATTTTGGAGATTAAACCTTTTGTGTGATGTATTATTGGCAAGTATGTTCTCCCATACATTTGGTTCCCTTTTTATTTTGATGGTGTTTTCCTTAGCCATGCAAAAACTTTTTAAATTTGATGTAGTCCATTTGTTTTTTTCCTTTATTTCCCTTGCTCTAGAATATATATCAGCAAAAATATTGTTACATGGGAGGTCTGAAATTTTACTGCCTGTTTTTTTCAAGGACATTTATGGTATCACAACTTATATTTAAGCCCTTTATCCATTTAGAGTTTATTCTGGTGTATGGTATAAGTTGGTGGTCTAGTTTCATCTTTTTGCATTTACTAATCCAGTTCTTCCAACACCATTTGTTGAAGAGGTTATTTTTACTGCATTTTATGCCCCCTTTGTCAAGTATTAATTAACCATAGAGACTTAGGTCGATTTCTGGGCACCTATTATTCCATTGATCTATGTGTCTGTTCTTTTTTTTTTTAATTTTATTTATTTATCTTTAGAGGGGAAGGAGAGAGGGAGAGAGACATCAATGTATGGTTGCCTTTTGCGCGTCCCCTGCTGGGAGTTGGCCTGCAGGGAACTGGCCTGCAACCCAGGCATGTGCCCTGACTGGGAATTGAACCGCGATTCTCTGGTTCGCAGGCCTGTGCTCAATCCACTGAGCTACGCCAGCCAGGGCCTTATGTGTCTGTTCTTATGCCAGTACCAGACTGTCTTGATTACAGCAGCCTTGTAGCATAGTATAATACCAGGTATTGTGATACCTCCTACATTGTTCTTTTTTTCTCAGGATTGCTGAGGCTATTCAGTATCATTTTTTTTAAATTAACTTATTTTATTTTTTTAATTTAATTTATTTATCTTTACAGGGGAAGGGAAGGAGAGAAGGAGAGAAATATCAATGTATGGTTGCCTCTCGTGAGTCCCCCACTAGGAACTGGCCCGCAACCCAGGCATGTGCCCCAAGTGGGAATCGAACCGTGATCGTGTGGTTCGCAGGCCCGCGTTCAATCCACTGAGCTACAGCAGCCAGGGTATTCAGTATCATTTTTGATTCCATATAAACTTTTGGAATATTTTTCTGGATCTGTGAAATATGCCATTGGTATTTTAATAGGAATTGCATCAAATCTAGACACTGTTTTGGACATTTTAATGTTAATTCTCCCAATCCATGAACACAGTATATAATTCTATTCATCCTGAATCTAGAGGAGGCTTCTACTGACATAGGGCTTGTGGGACCCCTGGGTCTCCCTTGGAAGGCACCATTCGGTCTTCTGGAAAAAAATTGGATGTGGTCTCCTGCCCCTGTGCCACCCATATTGGTCTGTCCCAGCTTATTTCTGATAATGTATAGTTTCTGGTGGACTATCCAGTAGTTGTCTGTTTCAAGGGAGGGACCAATCTGTGTGAGAGGGCCAGCTCTTTCCTGCTTGGTGCTGATGGCAGCTCTGTGTGAGAGCAGAGGCTGGTCAGGGCCCTGATTCCCCCTTGCTGCACCAATTTTTTATCTCTCTGCCCTGCTGGCTTCACTGGAATAGGGCCCTATGAACCAGTGTATTTTTTCTCCCTAAGAGAAGTTCAAAATGTGCCCTCTTAGCATTTCTCTTCCTGTTTTCCTCCTGCAGACATGTAACCTTCAGGATGTTCTTGAAACTGTCCTGCTTATTTTGCAGAGCTTCCCTGTTGAATGCGGTGCTTGCAATCCATTACGTGTTAGGTGCTGGATATGTCCTTCCCTTCCCAGAAGTTTGAACTCTGTTAGGAAGGGGATTATGCCTGCTGTAAATAATCTCAGATGCTCAACTCTTGCCTCTCTAATTCCAAGCTCACTGCCATTGCAGTAGACACAGTCCCATACTCTCCATTTTGTATAGCCCTGGCTTACTAGCTGGGCTGGGGCCCGGAAACCCCTTTGCTGTGCAACTTTCTGAATTCCCTGCTCAGCTGTACTCAGTGGGAGCAAATTGCGCTTTCAGTCTTCTCCCTTTCTGGCAGGGCAGCTGCACACAGGGTCCCTGCCCAGTACACTTCAGCTCCCCTTTTAAAAAGTCTCACTGTGATACTCCCACTGTAGTGCTGTGTCACTATCCAGTTTTCCACACACACACCACTTCTCCAAAAAGCCAAAAGTCTCTCACATTCATGGTTGGCTGCAGTCTGCATCCCCCTGACCTGATTGCGGCCCCTGATCATTTTTGGAGGTAGACCCCCTCTCTCTGTCTAGCACTTTCCCAGTTGGCATTTGGACATGCTGCTTGCTATGTGTGTGTAACCTGGATCTCCTCAACTCCATATATCCTGCCAAGTCACTCCTAGCCAGGGTCTGGTGGTTTCCTATGTGGGACTAGGACCCCCTGCCCTGGGAGGGAAGAGAGCCACAAAGCTGTGATTTCTGACTAGTCTCTCTACTGCTACAGATGCCACACAGAGGGTATTTTCCTTTCAACTTACAAAATCTCCCTACTGCCTGTTGTGAAGTATCTTTTGTACTCCTTGGTTTGAAAACTCCATATCAGCTAAGATTATGTTGATTGTTCATGTTATTTGTCAGAAGATCAGCCAAGAACCTGAGTTGGGAGCCAGGAGAAAGTGAACTCACCTTCCACCTACTTGGCCTTCATCTTCAATTCCCCCTTGATGCAATTTTATTTTTTCATTGCTGTTCATGTACAGTTGTCTTCATTTTCACCCCCCATGAACACCCGCCCCATGCATACCCACCTCCCACTCTTGAACCTTGGACAAGGGTTTGACTCCCTGATGCAATTTTAAATGTTTTTTTCTTACTTTTTACTTCACATGGTTCATTATTTCTGTATAAAAATGAAATCAATTTCTGAATATTAATTTTGTAACTTGCTACTTTAATAAATTTATGAGTTTTGACAAGGGATAACAAATGTTGGCAAGGATGTGAGGAGAAGGGAGCCCTTCTATTCTCAGTGAGATTGTAAACTGGTACAGCCACTATAACAAAAAGTATGGAGGTACCTCAAAAACATAAAAATACAATTATCATATGATCCAGTAATTCCAGTTCTGGGAATATATCCAAAAGAAAATAAAACACTATTTTGAAGAGATATCTGCATCTTGGTGTTTATCACAGCATTATTTACAATAGTCAACACATGAAAACCACCTAAATGTCCATCAACAAAGTGACTTCTAGCCAAGGTGGAAGTGTAGGCTGATAGCTTTGCCTCCTCCCACAACCAAAAGAAGGACAACAACAAATGTAAAAATAAAAAATAACCAGAACTTCCAGAAAATCAAATTGTGTGTAAGTTCAACTACCAAGAAGTTAAAGAAGAAACATTCACCCAGACTGGTAGGAGGGGTGGACACTGGCAGTCTGAGTGAAGGGGGCATGCTGCCAAGTGGTGGTCAGAGAACCAGGCAGGTGAGGCAGCAGCTGGCACACTGAGGTGGATAAGGGGATAATTGGTGGACCAGGTGAACTGGGCAGTTCTACATTTGCATGCAGATAAACTGGGAGGAACAACTGTGGAGCTAGATAGACCATGCAACTCAGGGTCCTGGCACAGGAAAAGAAAGCCTCAAAACCTTTGGCTGTAAAAATCTGTGGGAGTTGTGGCAGTGGAAGAAACTCTGACCCTCACAGGACAGTCCATTGCAGAGGTCCACAGAATCCTAGAACATATACAAACCCACCGACACAGGATTCAGCACCAGAAGGGCCCACTTTGCTTGTGGGTAGTGGGGAAAGTGACTGAAAGCTGGTTGAGAGCCAAGTGAGTGGCATTGTTCCCTCTCTAAGCCCTCCCTCACATACAGTGCCACAACACAGCAACAAGGGTTGCCCCCCCCCCCCGAGTAAATACTTAAGGCTCTGCCACTTACTACATAACACATGTGCTCAGACAAAGAAATATGGCCAAAATGAAAGAATACATCAAAACTCAAAAAATAGAACTAAGTGATGAAGAGATGGCCAACCTATCAGATGCAGAGTTCAAAACACTGGTAATCAGGATGCTCGCAGAAATGGTTGAGTATGGTTGCAACATAGAGGAAGAAGTGAAGTCTATGTAAAGTGAAATAAAGAAAAATATACAGGGAACCAACAGTGAAAAGAAGGAAGCCGGGACTCAAATCAACGGTCTGTATTAGAAGGAAGAAATAAACATTCAACCAGAACAGAATGAAGGAATAAAAATGCAAAAAAAATGAGGAGATACTTAGGAAATTCCAGGATAAATTTAAACACCCCAACATCTGAATCATTGGGGTGCCAGAAGGAGAAGAGGAAGAGCAAGAAATTGAAAACTTATTTGAACAAATAATGAAGGAGAACTTCCCCAATCTGCCAGTCTGGCAAAGGAAATAGACTTCTAAGAAGTGGGAGACGCTCAGAGAGTCTCAAAGAAGTTAGATCCAAGGAAACACACACCAACACACGTTATAATTATGTTACCCAAGATCAAAGATAAGGAGAGAATCTTAAAAGCAACAATATGGATGGAGAGAGTTACCTACAAAAGAGTGCCTATAAGACTATCAGCTGATTTCTCAAAAGAGACCTTATAGGCAAGAAGGGGCTGGAAAGAAGTATTCCAAGTCATGACAGTCAAGGACCTACATCCATGATGACTCTATCCAGCAAAGCTTTCATTTAGAATGGAAGGGCAGATAAATTGCTTCTCAGATAAGGTCAAGTTCAAGTAGTTCATCATCACCAAGCCCTTATATGTAATATTAAAGGAAGTTATATAGGAAAAAGAAGATGATCAAAACTATGCACAGGAAAATGACAGCAAACTCATAACTATCAACAACTGAGCCTAAAAAACAAACAAAAACAAACGAAGCAAACAACTAGAACAGGAAGAGAATCACAGAAATGGAGATAACATGGAGGGTTGGTTATCAATGCGAAGGGGGAGGGAGAAGAGTGAAGGAACAGTTACAGGGAATAAGAAACATAAATGGTAGGTATAAAATAGACGTGGGAGGTTAAGAACAGTATAAGAAATGGAGAAACCAAAGAACTTATATGTACAACCCATGGATGTGAACTAAGGGGGTAGAGGGATGCTGATTGGAAGGGCAGATGGAAATAAAGGGGAGAAAGAAAATGGGACAACTGTAATAGCATAATCAATAAAATATACTTTCATAAAACAAAGTCTAAGTATTGCAAATTTTAAAAAATTAATAAATAAATGTCCATCAACAGATGAATGGATAAAGAAGTTGTGACTATGTATATTACATAATGGAATTTTATTCATTCCTGAAAAGGGAATCCTCCCATTTGCTACAAAATGGACTGACACATAGGGGCATTATGTTCGGAAAATAAGTTTGGTCAGTATGGACATTTTAATTATGTTAATTCTTCCAATCCATCAACACAGTACAATGTACAAGGTTTGTGCAGAAAAAAGTCCAGCCATTGTGAGTATAATGAGAATAGTTTGAGCGATATTGATGTAAACTGGCCACCAAGGAGAGTGGACTGGAATGTGCATGCATGAACAATGATGACTTCACTGTACCAGTCAGGGGGTGGTAGACACTATTAAATGAGCTTGTGTACTGTGTGGTCATTGCATTCAATATGACTGAGTAAGTAGAGCCATGAATCTGTTTCAAGTTTCATGTTAAGCTTGAAGATTCCTTTGTGGAAACTATTCAGTTCATTCAGAAGGACATTGCTATGGGCAACTGGTGACTGGCAGCTTCATCATGACAATGTTCCCACTCATGTATCCCACCTTGTGCAGATGTTTTTGTGAAATATCAAATCACCCATGTGACTCAGCCCCACTACAGCCCAGATTTGGTGCCCTGTGACTTCAGGATTTTCCCAAAGTTAAAATCAACTTTGAAAGGGAAGAGATTTCAGACCACCAATGACATTCAGGAAAATATAATGAGGCAGCTGATTGTGGTTGGGAGGCCTGTGTGAGGTCTCAAGGTGCCTACTTTGAAGGGGTCTGAGGCATCATTGTCTTGTGTACAGTTTCTTTTATATTGTATTTTCCTCAATAAATGTCCCTATTTTTCATATTAAATGGCTGGATACCTTCTGGACAGACCTCATATATGCTTCCATTTGTTCATGTAATCTTCAATTTCTTTCTTCAATGTCCTACAGTTTTACAAGTTAGTGTCTTTTACCTTCTTGGCTAAACTTATTCCTAGGTACCTTATTTTTGTTGCCGTTGTTGTAGTAGTAAATAGGATTATATTCTTAGTTTCTCTTTCTGGGAGTTCATTACTGATGTTTAAAAACAGCCTGCTTACTTTTGATCTCTTCTTTAAATTTACAGAAAAAACTGTTGTTTATGGTATTGTTTTGCACTTGTCTTGGGAAAATGTGAATGGTTAACTAGGGACATCATTGTGCTTTATTTGAAAATTGTGCAAAAGCTTTTATGGCTTCATGCCACCACTTGACAAAGTTTTATAACAACACACTGAGAAATAAGAATGCATTGCCAGATCAATAAAATACAATGTTCATGTATCCATGTTGTTCCTGGTCACAGTTTTCTTTTTTGACTGCTTCGGTGGTATCAACTCACATACAAATTCACTTCCCAAAATAATACAGCTTTTAAGTTTAGATTTATATTGTGGTTCTTGTATTACTAACATTTATGACATTATACTGAGCTTTAAAATGTATGTTACTATTTGTATTTGTACTCGTATTAGTTTCCTATTGCTGCTGTAACAAATTATCATAATCTTATTAGATTAAAAAACACAAATTTAATATCTTACAATTGGGGAAATCAGAAATCTGACATGAGTCTTACTAAAGACTAAAATCAGAATGTGGTAGGGCAATTTTCTTTATGGAGCTTCTAGCAGCAAATCTGTTTCCTTGCCTTTTTTAGCTGGTAGAGACTGCCCATATTCCTTGGGGCTCATAATCATCTTTCTCCATTTTCTTTTTTTAAAGGTTTTATTTATTTATTTTTAGAGATGGGGAAGGGAAGGAGGGAGAGGGAGAGAAACATCAATGCCTGGTTGCTTTTCGCACACCCCATATTGGGGACCTGGCCAGCAACCCAGTTGTGTGCCCTGACTGGGAATCGAACCAACAACCCTTTGATTCACAGGCTGGCACTCAATCCACCGAACCACACCAGCCAGGACTCTTTCTTAATTTTCAAAGCCAAAAAATATCAGGCCAAGTTCTTCTCACACTACCATATCTCTGGTCCCCCTTCTTCTACCTCCATTTTCCACTTGCAAAATTCTTGTGACTACATTGGACATGCCTATATAATCCAGGGTAATTCCTACATCTTAACATCAGCTAATTAACAAATTTAACTCCACATGAATCTTAAACTTTATTGACCTAATGAAAAGAAAAGGTAGGGAAGAAAATATTTGATTCTATAGGAAGAACAAAAAAATATTTATTGTGGAACAGATATTCCAGGCCAATGCACCAACATTTTCTGTGTAAGAAACAATGGGAAGACTATTACAATTTTTTTAACTTTTTTTTTTTAGATTTTGTTTATTTATTTATCTTTAGAGGAGAAGGAGAGAGGGAGAGAAACATCAATGTATGGTTGCCTTTTGTGCGTCCCCTGCTGGGAGTTGGCCTGCAGGGAACTGGACTACAACCCAGGCATGTGCCCTGACTGGGAATCGAACCGTGATCCTCTGGTTTGCAGGCCCGCGCTCAATCCACTGAGCTACACCAGCCAGGGCTGGGAAGACTATTACAATTTTTTAGCAGAGAGGTGGCATGATGATCTCTGTGTCATACAAAGCTCCTTGTGGAAGCAGTGTGGAGAGGGTCAAAAGCAGAAGCAGGGAGTTTAGGCAAGATATTGTATTAACTTAGAGTGCTGATAAAGTTAGAAAGCTGAAGATACAGTGGTAGAGACTAGACATGCATATACAGTTAACTAATATTTGACAAGGGAGTCAAAAATTATCAGTGGGGAAGAAAGATAATCTCTTCAATAAATGTCATTGGAAAAACTGCATATTCACATGCAAAAGAATGAAACAAGACCACTTTATTACCCCACTCATGAAAAATAATTTTAAATGGATTAAAGAATTAAATGTAACACTAAAAGCCATGAAAGTCCCAGAAGAAACACAGGAAATAAGTTTCTGGACTTTGCTCCTGGCAAACAAATTTTTGAATAGGACACCAAAAGCACAAGCAACAAAAGCAAAAATCAAGAAATGGGAGTACACAGAACTATGAAGCTTCTACACAGAAAAAGAAATGATCAACAGTATGAAAAGGTAACTTATAGATGAGAAAAAATATTTGAAATGCATCTACCCAAAATATATAAGGAACTCATACAACTAAATAACAAAAAAAACTGATTAAAAATGGGTATAGGACCTAGATAAATATTATTACAAAGGAAATATAGAAATGGTCAACAGGTACGTTAAAAGTTACTCAACATTACAAATTATTAGGAAAGTGCAAATCAAATCTGTAATGATATATCACATCACATTTGTTGGACTGGCTACTATAAAAAATACAAGAGATAAGTGTTGGCAAGAATGGGAGAAAAAGAATGCTTCTACACCCTTGGTGAAAATATAAACTGGTGTAGCCATTATGGAAAATAGTATAGATGCTCAACAAAAAAATTTAAAAAAATATAACTACCATACAATCCAGAAATTTCAAGTCTGGTTATATAGCCAAAGGAAATAAATTGCTATCTTGAAAAGATATCTTCACCCCATATTTGTTACATAGTGTTTACAATAGTCAAGACATGAAAACTACCTAATGTCTGTAATGGATAAATGGAAAAAAGGAAGTGGGTGGTAGTAGGGCAAAGGAGGACATGTTGGCGAAAGGGTATTGATTTGATTAATTTCTGGGGATCTAATGTACAGTGTGGTGGCTATAGTGAACAGCTTAAAAGAGTCAATCTTAAATATATTCTCTGAAAAGAGAAAAAATATTATAGTCTATACATGTCAAGTTAGAAGTTTGTATCGTTCCACTACTCTGGAGAACCTGGAGGTAGTCTAGTAAGAGGAGAGTTATATTAGTGCATGATGATAACCCTGAGATGGTAACCATACTTCCCTTTCCCCATCATAGGCAGCCAGCCTAAAGCAAACAAGAGTTTGGAGAAAAGAGAACTTTAATTTTGAATGATGTCAGAGTTTTTTATTATTGTACTGGAAAAGGCATATTAATTATTAAAGGAGATTATTCTTGTGACTGAAAGTGAACAAAGCTTTTTATTACCTAAGAATGAGCATATAAAGGTATGAAGTCTGCCCAAGATTTCTTCCAATACCAAGGAAGGAACTAACCTGGCACAGTAGGTTCAAATGAGCAGTTGGGGAAAAGAATTAGGCTGTTTTCAGGCAGCACTGTGATAGTTTTAATTGCCCAATACAATAAAAATTTTTGGGAACTATAGATATCATAAAACACAAAAACAACATGAAAAAGGTAAATTTAACAAATATAAGTAATATAATTGTTTAAAGACATTGGCAACTTTTAAATATTGCTTCCATGAATAGATTCTGTCCTCTCTCCTTGAATCTGGAGGAGACCTCTGTAACCACTGTGATTAGTGGAATATGTTGGAAATCATACTGTATAAGTATCCAGTCTCAGTCCTTAAGCAACTAGCAGATTCCATTTACAGTCTCTTTGATATGTTGGCCTTGGAAACGTGAGATGCCTTGTGCATTAGTTTCCCAGGTTTGTGGTAGTGAAGTATCATAAACTGGGTGACTATGAAGAAAGAGAAATTTATTTTCTCTCAGTTTTTATTTTTTAATTTTTATTGAACTTATTGAGGGTGACATTGGTTAATAAAATTATATAGACTTCAGGTGTACAATCCTATAATACATCATCTATATATTGTATTGTGTGTTCACCACCCAAATCAGGTCTCCTTCTGTCACCACTTATTCCTTCTTTATCTTCTCCTACCTTTCCAATCCCCTTTCCCTTTGGTAATAACCATATTGTTGTCTGTACCCATAAATTTGGGGGGGGGCTTAATACCTACAGCTTTTTCACCCAGGCCCCACCCTGCTCCTATTGGGAGCTGCTCTGCCTGGTTTCAGGAGCTGTAACCCACCTTCCCCTTCCCCATGGCTAAAGCTGAGTGAGCGACCTTTGGACCATAAGCCACTAAGGATACAAAGCTTATCTCTCTGGCAAAAGTGGCACTTCTGCTCCTTTTACTTCATCCATAACTGGCCCCCAATGCTTGGTCAGTTAGCCAATGATGGGTAAGATTCCTCAAGGGAGGATTGACCTAAGACAAGCACAATCATGTGGAGGCCCCAGGGAAGGAATTGGGGGGCTACAGCAAAAGGGGGTGATGGACCCTCACCCCTCGGCTCTGACAAAGCCTGAGTCCTCATTCTGTCTGCAAGAAATCTCCTAATCTCTCGGTTGCCTTATTTCTCCTGCCTGACTTAATCCTGAAACAATGACAGAGAGCAGTGCAGCCCTGTGCTGGAAAGGGCGGGTTCCCTGGGTGATTAGGTTTAAGAAAGAATACATAAATTCCTATGAAACCTGCTTTGCTAAGAATGCTCTCAATTAAATGATAAGGGTCCAAGCAGGAAATGAGTTTGTTTCCCAAAGTTTTGTAGCTCTCTAGCTAACAGACCCTGACTCAGAATAGGCCCTCGTAGTTCCTTGTATGCTATCTATTGTTTGTTCCTTACTGTTTGACAATGATTAATGAACTTTACTTGTATTCCTATGCAAACAGAAACCCAACAAAAACCTGTCAAGGCAAGGGTCAGCACCCTCTCCCCTTGAGAGAGTGGCCATGCCATCCCTTTTCCTCCACAGGGCTCAATAGTCCATGTGAATTTATCTCATATCTCATCCATAACTCTGCGGACACTGCAGGCTAAAGTCCATGTCACCCTCCCATCTGGCAACCGTCAGTCTGTTCTTTGTATCTACAAGTCTCTTTCTATTTTGCTTGTTTGTTTTGCTCATTACATTCTGAAGATTGGGAGTCTCCAGTCAATCTTTTGACCAGGGCATTATCTCTCTGAATGTTCTAGGGTAGAATATGTTTCATGAGTTTCTGGTGTTGCAGGAGATCTTTGGCACTCCTTGGCTTGTAAATGCATCACTTTACTTTCTTCTTCCTTCATAACATAGAGTCATTTCTGTGTGTCTGTTTTTCTGTCTCTGCTCCTCTTCTTATAAAGGCAACAATCATGTTAGAATAGGGTCTACCCTAATTCAGTATGACCTTATCTTAACTATTTATATCTGAAACTACCCTATTTCCAAATAAAGTCACATTTGGAAGCCTCTGGGATTAGAAATTTGATGCAACTTTTGGGGAGACACAATTCAACTTATACTATAACAAACTATAAGAATTTAATATATATTAAGAACACATTGAGATTTCTGGGGAAATCACAAATAAACTTAAGTGTTAAATTAGTAAAAATTATATGAATAAATTATACCCTTGATTTTCTTCCTCTGAAGTCATCATACTGCACATGGAATACTTAGTAGAATTCTCTAAGGAGTGTCAGTGAACCATTATAAAGATGAAGCCACACAGTCCTCACAAAAGAATAGAGTAACTCAAGGTTTACACATCAGTTAATGGCTAAATTGATTATAAAAGTCTTCTGAATCCTGAACCAAAGGTCAAATTTGCCATACCTATAGAGCCATATATTTGAGATTTTCCAGTTGATTTGGAAAATAATGATATCCTTTGTTATAATATGGCCTTATTCAGTACATATGGAAAACTTTATTGAGCAAAAAACTACCAAATATGTATTCTGTGAATAAGCTCTTAATGGACAGAAATTAATGAATTAGTGTTAACTCAAGACATTTAAAAGTTTTTCTTACATAGTATTGTTGCAACCAAACCTGAAGAACTAAACAATTGCATCATATTCAGAAAATCAAAAACTAAACTTATGGCATATTCCTTCAAATTTCATCCTCTTCCAGTGAATTACCATCTCTCTGAATGGTACTATAAAAACATGGAACTTATCATTGTTATCTTCATCATTATTTGCCACTCTTCTTTTCAATCCATGAAGTAGTCTTCTCAAGTTTATCATATATATATTATATACTATATATAATATAGTATATAATATATAATGTATATTATATATTATATAGTATATTATACATGGTATATTATAGGCAATATCATATATATAATATCTCAAGTTTATCTTTCTCTCTCTCTCTATATATATATAGAACTCCAAGAGAACGGCTTCTCTTAGCTTATATGTAACTGCCATCTCATTGTGTATTTACATGGTCTCTTATCTGTGCATGTTGGGAAGGAAGAGAGAGAAAAAGCTCTCTGGAATCTTGAGGCTTCTAATCCAATCATGAGGGTTTTCTTATGACCTCATATAGCTTTGATTACTTCTCAAAGTCCCCATGTTTAACTACTATCACATTGGGGAGGGAAGGGCTTCAACATACAAACGTGGAGGGTGGTAGACGTAGACATTGAGTCCATAACATACCCATCAGTCATACCCGTGTCTGGCATACATTAGCCCTCAATGATTATATGTTTCAATAATAAATAAACATAGAGTGGGGGTCAAGCCAAGATGGAGGCATTGGTAGAACAGCTTTGCTTCCTTGCACAACCAAAAGGAGGATAAAAAAAACAATCTAAAATCAATAAACAACCAGAACTGCCAGAAAATCAAACAACTGCATGGAACTCCAAAAATCAGGGAATTAAAGAAAAAGTCTACCAGAACAACCAGACTGGTATGCCAGGACAAAGAAATATGGCCCAAAGGAAAAAATAGAGCAAAACCTCAAAAACAGAACTAAATAATGAGGACATAGCCAACCTATCTGATGGAGAATTTAAAGCCCTGGTAATCAAAATGCTCACAGAACTGATTGAGCTTGGTTGAAAAAATGAAAAAACAAAACAAAAAGAAAACAAAAACAAATGAAAGATACCCAAAATGAAATAAAGCAAAATATTTAGAGAACCAACAGTGACAAGAAGGAAACCAGGACTCAAAGCAATGATTTGGAACAAAAGGAAAAAATAAACATCCAACTGGAACAGAATGAAGAAACAAGAATTCAAAAAAGTGAAGAGAGACTTACAAACCTCTGGGACAACCTGAAACTTTCTAATATCTGGATTATAGAGGTGCCAGAAGGAGAATAACAACAGCAAGAAATTGAAAACTTATTTGAACAAATAATGAAGAAAAAATCACCAATCTGAAAAAGGGAATAGACTTCCAGAAAGTCCAGGAAGCCCAGAGGGTCCCAAAGAAGTTGGACCCAAGGAGGCACACAGCAACGCACATCATCATTAAGTTACCCAAGATTAAAGAAAACGAGAGAATCTTAGAAGCAGCAAGAGAAAAGGAGAGGAACTACAAAGGAACTATCAGCTGATTTCTCCAAAGAAACCTTGCAGGCAAGAAGGGGCTGGAAAGAAGTATTCTAATTCATGAGAGGCAAGGACCTACAACCAAGATCAGTCTATCCAGCAAAGGTACAATTTAGAATGGAAGGACGTATAAAGTGCTTCCCAGATAAGGTCAAGTTAAAGGATTTCATCATGGCCAAGTCATTATTATATGAAAGGTTAAAGAGATTTATCTGAGAAAAAAAAGATAAAAAATATGAACAATAAAATGACGACTTGCCCTGGCTGGTGTAGCTCAGTGGATTGAGTGCGGGCCTGCGAACCAGAGGATCGCGGTTCGATTCCCAGTCAGGGCACATGCCTGGGTTGTAGTCCAGTTCCCTGCAGGCCAACTCCCAGCAGGGGACGCACAAAAGGCAACCATACATTGATGTTTCTCTCCCTCCCTCCTTCCCCTCTAAAGATAAATAAATAAATAATCTTTTTAAAAAAATGACGACAAACTCACAACTGTCAACAAATGAACCTAAAAGAAAACAAAAACAATGAAAACAAAAACAAAGCAAACAACCAGAGCTGGAACAGAATCAGAGAAATGGACATCACACACAGGGAGTTCAGTGGGGAGGGGAAAGGGAGGAATGGAGGGGGGAAAGGTATAGGGAAGAAGAGGCATAATTAGTAGGCATAAAATAGATGGGAAGAGATAAAAATGGTATAGGAAACAGAGGACTCAAAGAACTCATATGTACAACTCATGGACATGAACTAAGGGGGAAATGCTGGACTTTTGGGGGTTCAAAGTGGAGGGGGCATAAAGGGAGAAAATTGGGAAAACTGTAATAGCATTGTCAATAAAAATACTTAAAAATAAATAAATGTAAATTTATTTCTGGCATGAGTACCTTTGGAGTTCTGTTGACTTGCTCTCCAGTGAAATTGATCACAACAGTAAACACACACACACACACACACACACACACACACACATTTTAAATACCCCAATTATTTAAAGACTCTGGGGGTAGTCATAAGGGAAAACACCAAATAAGTAAACATCTATTCAAGGAAATCTACAAAAACAAAAACATGGTAAGAAAGCGATTCTTTGGTATCTGAACCAAGACTGCTCCCTCCATCATTTCCCACAGCTCAGTGAGGCAATGGTTGTACTTCAGACTACCACAGCTAAAAACACAGGGTTCCCACTCTCCCTAGCTCTGAACCAAATTGCCATTTTTCCCCCTCTGAGAAGAGTGGGATTTCGTGGGGTTTTTTTTCATCCTGTCTCCAGCTACCTGTTGCCGAGGCTAAGTCCAAGGTGAGAGTGTTTGAGGGTTGGGGACCCCGATATTCCACCTACCCCTGACTATAGTGATTTTGGCTCTCTCTTGGGTGTGGCAAAATGGTAATGTTAGGGCTTTGACAGACACTCTTACAGTTCACGGGTAGTGTGGTTCCACCCAAAGACAGGCAAGTTCTGCTCATTCTAGGATGCTGACCACCCTACTCCTTTACCTCCACAAATTTTCACTTCCTAGACTAGGAGTTCATCACTGAGATAGAAACATATCATGTTTCTACCTTCAGCTCCAGGGCCTTGGCTCAGAGATTTTTCCAGGGGGCAGGCATTAACAGGCCACAAAACAATACCTCCTAATTTTTTCCAAATGGAACTGACGGCATTTACAACAGATCATGAAGAACTTTAAGTTTATGGGCACTCTCAAGAACAGTGAAGGTTGTGATGAAAACATTTAGGACTGGTGTAGCTCAGTGCATTTAGTGCCAGCCTGCAAACCAAAGGGTCACTTGTTCCATTCCCAGTCAGGGCACATGCTTGGGTTGCAGGCCAGGTCCCCAGTAGGGGGCTCATAAGAGGCAACGGCAAACTGATGTGTCTTTACCTCTTTCTCTCTCCCTTCCTTCTTCTCTCTCTAAAAAATAAAGAAATAAAATATTTAAAAATTAAAAGAAAAAGAAAAGCATTTAGGAGGATTCATGGACCTAATAAAGATACAGTCTATAATATAGACCACCTAGTTTATAGCAGAGAAACTGGGAATAATAAGGAAGTAGAACTCCTCCTAGGGTCAGAAAACTTATCAAACACCAATCTCAGAAACTATTCAATCAAAGGAGCTACAATTTAAAAAGATCTGTGCCATCCTGAGTACCAACGTTAGAAACTTAACATTGTGGAAAGGAATAAACTTAAATTGTTTTTTAATTGTCTAGGAATTTTATTGTTTAATTATTTTCATTTTCTAGTTGTTGTTCAAATAAAGTTATTTCCATTTTTCCCTCACCACTCCCCCCAGGCTCACTCATCCCCACCTCCCACCCTTGATCCTATCCCCTTTGGCTTTATCCATGTGTCCTTTATACATGTTCCTTGATGACCCTTCCCTTGTCATCCCCTGTTATCCCTCTCCCCGCTCATCTCTGGTTGCTGTCAGTTTGTCTCCAGTTATATTTTGCTTGCTTGTTTTATTGATTAGGTTCCACTTATAGGTGAGATCATGTGGTATTTGTATTTCACCACCTGGCTTATTTCACTTAGTATAATGCTATCCAGATCCATCCATGCTATCGCAAAGGGTAAGAACTCCTTTCTTTCTGCTGGGTAGTATTCCATTGTATAAATGCAACACTGTTTTTTGATCCACTCATCTACTGATGAGCATTTAGGCTGTTTCCAGCACTTGGCTATTGTAAATTGTGCTGCTGTGAACATTGGGGTGCATAAGTTCCTTTGAATTGGTGTTTGGGGGTTCTTAGGGTATAATCCCAGCAGTAGAGTTGCCAGGTCAAAAAGCAGTTGCATTTTTAGTTTTCTCAGGAAACTCTATACTGTTTTCCACAGTGGCTGCACCAGTTTGCATTCCTACCAACAGTGCATTAGGGTTCCCTTTTCTCCACATCCTTTCCAACACTTGTTTGTTGATTTGTTTATGATGTCCATTCTGACTGCTGTGAAGTGGTATCTCATTGTGGTTTTAATTTGCATCTCTGTGATGGCTAGTGATACTGAGCATCCTTCCATCTGTCTCAGGGCCCTCTGTATGTCTTCCTTGTAGAAGTGTCTGTTCAGGCCCTTTGCCTATTTCTTAATTAGGTTGTTTATCTTCCTGGTGTGGAGTCATGTGAGTTCTTTATATATTTTGTAGATCAAACCCTTGTCCAAGGTATCATTGGCAAATATATTTTCCCATGCGGTTGGTTCCCTATTAATTTTGCTGATGCTTTCTTTAACCATGCAAAAGCTTTTCATTTTGATGAGGTCCAATTTGTTTATTCTTTCCTTCATGTCCCTTGCTCTAGGAGATATATTAGTGAAAATATTGCCAAGTGGAATATCTGAGATTTTCCTGCCTATGTTCTCCTCTAGAACTTTTATGGTGTCATAACTTATATTTAAGTCTTTTATCCACCTTGAGTTTATTTTTGTGTATGATGTAAGTTGGTGGTCGAGTTTAATTTTTTTGCATGTTGCAGATGAGTTATTATTAGAACATGACAAGGTGATTCTAAACTTTATATGGAATTGTGGGGATTTAGAATAGCCAAAACAATCTTGAACATGAAGAATGAAGTAGGAACACTCACATATCACGATTTTACAGCTTATTACAAAGCAATCATAATCAAGACAGTGTGGAAGTGGCAAAAGCATAAACATATTGATTTATGGAATATACTGAGAGTTTAGAAATATATGATATATCTATGGTTCACTTATTTTCAACAACTATTCCAAGACTCTCCAACAGGGAAATAGTGCTTTCAGTAAGTGGTGGGAAAAATGTGTAGTAGGCAATTAGACAGGTATGAACAGAATAGGAACAATAAACCAGTTATGGAATTTCACCAGGGTGGAAAAGCCTAGAGTGGCTAGCAATGAACAAAACTGGCAAGAAAAAAGACCTCACCCCCAGGGTGACCTTTGCTCTCCTGACATATCACTAGTCATATGGTTTAGATCCCTTGACCTTTGATATAATTGGTCATGTGGTTTGGACTATTCCCTGACCTTTCCTCCCCTGGTATATGGATAGCTATATCATTTAAGACCCCCCCTAAGAGGAGGAATAAGGGGCTGGAGAATAGCCTCTTGTGACTCCCATACAAGCCCTTGCACAACCACTCCCTTAAACATTAAACTCTCAGGACAATGAGTTTCTGGGCCACACCAAATAATTTTAGGAGCAAAGCTTCCAGTCTTTTGGTCTGTTGACCACAAAGACAGAGTTTTGATCAAACTAGAGATGACATTTATGCCTTAGCTGTTTTTCAGCTCTAGGTCCAAAGAAAAGTGGCAAAAACAGATGCAGTAGCACCATGGCTGGCATCAGGACCAGCTGTAATGACTAATGACCCCTACCCTAGCGTCAACCAATTGGTAGTGACCATGACCCTAAAACAACATACCTGGAAAGCTGGTGAATATTCTCCTGAGATCTTCCTCTTAGAAATCCCCAACATGAAGGACCCAACATTCTCTCTCTCTCTCTCTCCAGTCTCCTGGGCCTTCTTATCTTGAGGTGTGTTTCTTTACTTTCTTTATTCTAAACTCCAAGGACCCTTCTTTTGCATCTGTGACTTGTTTCCTGAGCCCTGCAGCCCAGCTGCCTCACTTATTCCATGGCTCACTTCTTCTACCTCTATGGCTTTCTAAATAAACTTTTTTCTTGTTCTTCAGTCTTGGGCTCTGAATTCTTTCCCAGGCAGAACTCAAGTACTGATGTAGCTGAACTGAGGTCCAATCATTGGTAATATTCTGGTGTTGTTTTGCTGCTACATGCAAAAGGATGCCATTGGAATGCAAACTGGACCAAAGGACTAAGTGTAAGAGCAAAACCTATAAAACTCTTAGAAGAAAACAAAGGGATAAATCTTCATGAATTTGGATTTGGTAAAGGGTTCTTGTATATAAAACCAAAACATGTGACCAAAAAAGATAAATAAATTGAATTTTATCAAAATTCTTAAAGCTTCTGTTTCAAAAGGTACCATCAAGGAAATGAAAAGACAACCCAAAGAATAGAAGAAAATACTTCAAATTATATATGTAATAAGGGACTTGTACTTAGAAGCCTTTTGTGCCAATTTCAGCCTATTAATACTGCTGCTATCTGCTAGAAATGCCTGGGGGCATTCACCTCAGCTCATACTACTATAGTCAGCTACCACTGACACTTCTCTTACCAGAGCCAGTGTTGGACCTGGCTCCAGTCCAGTGTTGGTCCAGTATTGTGGCTGGACCAGCCCTTGTGGTTCTCATTATGATTGCAAGTTGTACCTCAGTAACATCCATCAGGGACTTTAAAATAAACAAGGTTTATTAGTCACATGTCCCAATGGTACATAACACACCAGGGGCCACATAGCAAGGGAGAGACAAAGGAGAGGGGAGGGAAGCAGAGGGGAGTGGAGACAATCTGGAGTCTGCATTTACTTTGGTCAAGAGTAGAATGCTTATGGTCTTGCAGTCTCCCTCCTAATGTGAGGCACTTACATTACAATCAAAAGAGCTAATTGCCAAAACATACTACAATAAGGAATTCTCACAACTCAATAATAAAAAAATAAATAACTCAATTTAAAAATGGGCAAAGCATTTGAGTAGACATTTCTCCAAAGATATATAAATGGCCAATTAGCACATGAATAGGTGCTCAACATATTAGTTACCTGAGAAATACAAATGTAAACCATAAAAAGATACCACTTCACATCCACTATAATGGAAAGAATAATCAAAAGTTGACAAGGATGTGGAGAAATTAGAACTCTAATACAGTGTGGATAAAAATATAAAATAATACAGAAACTTTAGAAAACAGTCTGGAAGCTCCTCAAATAATTAAATATAGAATACCATATGACTCGGGAATTCCACTCTTATTCATATACTTGAGAAATAAAATATATCCATGCAAAATTTTGTTTATAGCAGCTTTATTTATAATAATTGACAGGCAGAAATAACACAAATGTCCTTAAATCAATGAATAGATTTTAAAATGTGGTATGTCCACACAATGGAATATTATTGTCATGAAAAAATGAAGTACTACTACATGCTGTAACATGATAAGCCCTAAAAATGTGTGTTAAATCAGAGAAGTCAGTAACAGAACATCTCATAATATATTATTCCATTCCTATGAAAATACAGCATAGGGAAATCCATAGGTGCAAAACACAGATTAATGGTTGTTTAGTGATGTGGGTTTTGATTATAACAGTTCAGTGAGCAATGGGTAAAGAGTACTGAATTCCTTTTAGAGATGATGAAAATATTATAAAATTGACTATGCTGATGGTTGCACACATCTGTGAATATATCCAAAACCATTAAATTGTATACTTTAAATGGGTGAAAAGGGAAAAGGGGAAGGGTTTGCAGGAACAAGTATAAAGGACACATGGACAAAAACAAGAGGGGAGTAGAAATGGAAGGGAGGTCGGCAGGGCTGGAGGGTGGGCTGGCATGGGAATAAAAGGCAGAGCACTGTACTTGAACAACAAATTAAAATAAAATAAAATAAAATGGAATTTATTGGTATATAAATTATATTTCTATAATGCTGTTTAAAGAAGAAGGAATTAATTAATAATTGAATAAATTTAGATAATTAAAGATGAACATAAGTTCAAACACTTACCGAATAGAATAAAATCGGAATTATTATATGCATGAATGATCCATTTTATTATCATTGCAAAGCTATGAATGAACAAATGCAAGTCAGTTTAAGATCGATTACCTAAGTTGCTAGAGATGAGTCCTAAAAATCTATCTGAACTTGGCTGGAGTGATTGGGAAACTTAGTTTCAAGAACTAGCCAGTGTTAAAATATTAAGCTCATGGGTAGAAAATGCATTAGAAGTGTATGATCTTGTGAGTGATTAAAGGACCACTGAACAAATGTTAAGACAAAAACATGTGAGGCAAGAAATCAAGACTAAGTTAAGGCTTTTTACATCAAGTCCACTGGAAACTTTGTCTAAGCTAGTGGTTCTTTACTATAGCTACACATGGGAATCACCAGGCAAGTTTTAAAGTGAGAATCTCTGGGAGCGAGTCCTAAGCCTTGGAATTTTTAAAGCTTCCTGTGTGAGTTTAAAGGACTTCCAGAGCGAAAAACTGCTGGAATAGGCTAAAAGAAACTGGTTATGGCCATGAAAGAAGGGGCCAAGGGAGGACTATTCACCTGGAGAATTCATCCAGTTAGCTCTGGAGTTTGTTGAAAGTAGGGTTATTCTGAAGCTTAAAATGGTAGACCTAAAAGGGCCTATACTGATTTTCAAGTCCATCTCCTGCTCCCTCTTCTCCACCCAGTTTGTATGGGACACATATATACTGAGAAGGCAAAGAACTTGCCTGAAGTCACTGTGAGTCATTGGCTGATCCCAGGTCTTCTGACTCAGAATTAGTGCCTTTATCATGCCCTTCCTGCTTTATAGTCTGAAACTAGGTTTAAAAGGCAGGCAGTTCTTAAATGGTCTATTAATGTGTTCAGTTCTTTCCTCAACTCTTTCCAAACCTGCCTAAGGGCTTCAAATCTTTATCTTAAATACTGCTCTTTCGAAGCTACATTACATAATCAGTTCAGTAATAAACCTTTCAAGTTATACGACTTTTAGTCAAAGCAAATCTTTTTGCCTTGTTTTCCTGCCAAGATTCATGACTCCTGCCTGTCCCATTCTATGAGAAAAATAATAAATATTCTTTACTGAATGCCAACAGCAGCCTGGGCACTCTGAGGCACTTAGAACTTGGGAGCTGGTGAAGTAGTTGTAGCTTGAGCCCAGTGCTATTCTTTTTTTATCCTGATCTTTTACCCTTCTGAAGACCAAAAACACCCTCCACTCGTAACTAATCATTCCCCCATGTCTACTATTGCCATGTTTGATGTACAAAGTTTATTTAAAGCTGAAATTCTCTTTTTGCTTGCTCAATATTGTTATTTCCTATTTTTTAGTATGCTGCTATTTATGCTGTGTTATGTGAATGTATGTCCCTATTGTAAGTTTAATTTAACTTATTGGAACATGGCCAATGTCTTCCTGCTTGTATGACAACTTCATTATCTATTTCTCCATCTGCCCTTTCCCAGACTAAACTACTGTTTCTCAGTTCACAATTGCTTCCATAGCTCAGTTCCTAACTTTCTCTTCCATCCCATGAGTTGACACTGACGTACAAAGAGTAGGGTGCCTACTTGCTTTGACCTTATTTCTTCACTCATAGAAGTAGAATACATATTTCATATCACAGGCAAAGCTTTATATCCAGGGTTTAAAACCTTCTGGGTTTTCCCATGCCCAGAAGTAGTACTTCAAGGTAGAATAGACAAGGGCCAAAGAAAAAATGTAAATTTTACTCTGCAACCACAGTAACTCTGTTGTTACAGATCATATCCACCATGTTTTCTGCCTCTATTCTTAATTGCTTTCTTTGGATGTTGTGTGGTGTCCAATTACCCAATTAAGCCTCAGAAGAACTGGCTCTGGCACTTAAGAATATCTTGAGCCCACTGCACACAACACTCCTTAAAGATGTCATAAATGATAGACTGTCTGAGTCTTTCATCTTGAACACTCAGAAGACAGAGAAGAAGGAACTGGGCATGGTCATTAGAGTCATTGGGAGAAGACAATACAGTTGAGATGCTAAAACATAATGCAAGAGATTCTCATTACCTTACTTCTGTTTTGAGAATTTACCATTTTGAGGCATAATCAATATGACACCACCTTTAATTCACTGCTTTCACATCTCCAATGGTAATTCTGACATTTCAGTTCCTTGTCAAGTCTATCTGTTCATAAGTGGAAATATCATGCATGGGAGTTGGTGGTACAGAATATGAGATTGACTCCTGAACCTGGGTAACTTTTACAAATTATCAAACTTTACTCAGCCACAGTTTCCTCATATAAAAATGAAGATATAATAGCTTGAAAAACTTTGAGAATCCAATGATATAACTTTGATGTAAGGACAATATATCTGCCACAGAATAGGTACAAGATAAATGATAGTTTCCATAGCTTTGTCTCCCACTCCCTTCCAGGAATTTCTTCATGAATAAGCAGTAATCTGGTTCCATCCTGGCCCTCAAAATTCTCAGTTGGCTCTATAGCCGGGAGAAAATAATGATAATAGCTAACTTACAAAGAGTTTGCTTATTGTAGCCCTAGGCACTGAGCTAAGTGTTTTATATATATCATCTCATTTAATCTTCAAAACCATCCTATGATATAGGTTATTATCTCTCTTTTACATATAAAGCAATTGGTGTATAGAAAGATTCAGGGGGAGGGGTTATAAAGAGATTATATGGTAATGGCAAAATACAATAAAAATTTTAAATAGGAAAAAAGAAAGATTCAGTAATTTACCCAAGGTATGTAACTAGTAAGTGACAGAACCAGGATTTGAACCAAAGCAGTCTAGCTTTAGAGAGTCTTTGCTCCTGACTGCTATATCCCAGGGCTGGTAAGAACAATATAAGTCTCCTTCCAATTTGGGATCCAGGCCTTAAACCCTGTTTATGAGACATGAAGTAGGGAGCAAGTTGATGTAGTAGAAATATCACACTTTCACAATAGGTGGGACTCTTCCCACTTGAAATGAATTTATGGATTAAAAAGAATCTCACACAAACATCTTGTGTACTGTTTAAGGGCCGACTGTGGAAGAGTCCCCAGAGTAACAAGGATAGCATATTTTAGGGGACCCTGGGTAACACAGGAAAATCACACCAGGTTTTTCTTCACTAGCTTAGATCTGGAGTTTAAAGAGACTATAACAGGCTTGCTTACCAGAGATTCCCCTTGTACTTTGGTCCCACAAGGGATTAAAGAAATGTTGGGTTGGCCCAAAAGTTCATTCAGTTTTTTCCATACCATGGCTCTAGTAGTACTTAGTTGTCTTAAAATTCATTCAAAACAATTTTGTTAGATTGTATTGTGACAGCTGCCATAATAGCATGTATTTTTTTAAAAAAACTTATCACCCTGACTGGTGTGGCTCAGTGGACTGAGTGCTGGCCTGCAAACCAAAGGGTCACTGGTTCAATTCCCAGTCAGGGCACATGCCTGGGTTGTATGCCAGTTCCCCAGTAGGAATCATGCAAGAGTCAACCATGCATTAATGTTTCTGTTCCTTTCTTTCTCCATCCCTCCCCCTCTCCAAAAACAAATACATAAAATCTTTTCCAAAAACATTGAAATTGGTGAATTTTTGTATAGCAATTTAATATTGAAGGTGAAAGGAAAGGCACAATATTTTTGGCATATTATGCTTTATTATTTCAGGAAAGGGCATTAGATAGGCAGAGGAGGGCAAAGGGGGGGAATTGGGACAACTGTAATAGAAAAGCAATAAAAATGATTAAATAAGCAACTGAAGTGCAAAAAAAAAACACAAAGATTTGTGCAGTGTATGAAGAAGGTGCTGTGACTGATTGAAAGTGCCAAAAGTGGTTTGCAAAGTCTTGTGCTAGACATTTTTGGGGGGCAATGCTCCATGGTCAGGTAGGCCAGTTGAAGTTGATAGCAATCAAATCTAGAGATTAACTGAGAACAATCAACATTATACTATGTGAGAGAGAGCTGACATACTCAAAATATCCAAATCAATAAAGTTATTGGTGAAAATGAAAAATGCATCATTTATTTTTATGGCAAAAAATGTGGACATTTTTACCATCCCAATAGTAAGCACATACATACAAATCAGGAGAATACAGGGAGGGATTAACACCAGGACTATTTACAAAGGTGTGAGGGGCCGTGGGATAATCACAAGGCCTAGTGCAATATTTATAGTGGGTATTTGTCATCATTATTAAGCATGAAGGGGTGAAAGGAAGGAATTACTGAAATTTGAAATGAAAGAATCTTGTGGAGGAGACTCTGAATTGAGGAGTTGTGGCTTTAAATTGAGAGGTACAGCCCCTCAAGGTGACAATGTGGGGAGGGAACTGGGAAAATAAAGGCCCTGGCTCCAGTCTTCTCCCTCCTTCCAACATTCTGCCAGGTTTGCCCCTGACCAAACCCAACTGGGGATAACAGGGCACTGGAACTTGTTAATGTACAAGGCAGCCTCCTGGGCCAGAGAGCAGTTTGGAGAGTGGAGAGTGAATCTCGAGAGGCAAAAGTTAGCCAGTATAGTTTGGCTGATGGATTCAGCTCTCCATACCAGTTTTCCCCTGACACAAAATCTATTCTAATTTTCTCATATTCTCTATTCTGACACCCTTTTAGATCCAAATCTGATTCCAGATATTTTCAGCTCTAGCATCAATGTAGAACTTTCTACTCTCATAAGCTTCAACACATAAACTTTCTGGCATCTTTGACTCCAAATTCCATTGCTCCAGAATCCTTTTAGAAATATTTGTCTGGAGAACCCAACTGACCCTGAAATACCATTTTCCTATCAATGTAACTGTAACATAATCATCATGGCATGATTGTTTCAACTTAAGAGCAGGTATTGGTTCTCTTGCTCCTCTATACACCACGCGGAAAGCTGTTGTCACACTATAAATAATAATAAAAGATGAACGTCATAAAGCAGAGGATGACATTGCTCACTGGCCAGACAAGCAGTGCAGGGTGACAGGTGATTGAAGGACTAGGAAGGCAGAAGGGGTATCAAGTAAGATAAAAATGTTGATCTGGTTAAATGAAATGACCTCTACCCTATTGCTAGGCGAGATGAGAAAGGGGCCAAAGACACCATTTAAAACCAAGAGGCAGAGGTTTGCAGTTTCAATCCCTCATGAAGAGTGCTTTCAACCAAAACATCTCCACCCTGCCCATAGTAGGCAGGTGCCACAGGGGCAATAGCACTGAATTTGACAGCAAAATAGCTGGATTCAAGTCTCTGCTTATTACTTGTTCTGTGCACTTAGCTCACTTTTTTCATCTCTTTTAGTTTATCTATCTAATAAAGATAATAGTTCCTTTCCTGCTCCCTTTCTTAGGGTGGCTTTTAAGATCCCAGTGAAAACATGCTTGGAAAAACAGTTTATGCATTATAAAATTCTTGGTCCAGTGAGTGAGTGATATAATGTGTATGGGTGAGAGACTTATAGCATATCAACGTATAACTCTGTATGCATGATCTGGTGTGAAAAGGTAAAGGAAAGAATAATAGAAATGTGTGAGGACATACATGTGAAAAGAGGTGAAAATTAATGTGTGTGGCTATTTGTATGGGAGCTAACATGTTTTGGAACACATGAGAGAGAATGTAAGAAAAAATATGAATATTTGTGGGTTTGTGAGAGTCTGAGGGTTTGTGATAGAGTAAATGCAGATGATAGGTGTTTGTATATATGAACGTGGTTGTATAGGTTGGACCACATGAATTGCCATTTTTATAGGTTCATAATGCTTCAACATTGACAATTTCATATGGTTTGGTATACTATGTAAGTATGTAAGATTGTGTGTATATTTGTGGATTTATGAGTGAATTGTTTGTGAACAAGCCAAGGTTTATATTTGTGAGTGAATGTTCATGTTCAATGAAATATGTTTCTTTGTGTAAATGAATTGTGCATGCAATCTAATTTGTGTATTTTTGGTAGAGCATATGTGAATGTGAATCTACATTAGCATGCATGTCAATGTGTTTAGAAGAAAAGACGATGAGTATGAATATGACTCTGCATATGAGTTCAAGTGTACGTGTGTGTGTTTGTGAGAGAGAGAGAGAGAGACAGAAACAGACACACAGAGAGAGTCAGAGACAGAAACACAGAGAGAACATACCTAGCCTTTGGACACTACCAGTGAATGTATGCTCTCTTGTCAACTCATAACTTTACAAAGAAATAAGCTTTCCAAGCTGAAAACTTCCACACAGGCTTTCCACCCCAAAAGGATGCCTTTTATTTTTAATTTTTCCTCTTTGGTTGGAGCCTCACATCTAGCCATTTTGGGCCAAGGAGAAGAGTAAGTGCCCAGTTCTACTCAGATAATAATTGGGAACATTTTGCTACACACCAAAAAACTGGAAAATGACTGGTGTGTAGAGCTGAAACTTGGTAAGGTTTGTAGCCTGCAAGACAAAGGGCCCCTCAGCTACTTTATTTGTTCTCTTTAAAAGTAGCCCTAAGTGACTGAAATATCGCCACCACAAGCAGTATGAAATTTCACCACCAGTTGGAGTTATGTAACCATCTCCATGGCAACCAAAGCCCATAAACATGCAGTATCACTGTTGGCTGGTTACATAGCAGTGGTTTTAGTGCTCCCACCACCCCTCCTCTTCTGCCTTTTCTAGCTTGTTTTCTCTTTTTATACCTTTCCTATTTTTCTTTACCATCAAAAGCAAGAAAATTAAACATTGACTAAAATGAGTGGACACTGAAGCTCCTTTAAGCAGAGGGTACACATGAGGCAATTCTCTGAGAAGCTGTAGGTGCTCAGCTTGCTTGCAAGCCAGCTCACACCAGGGAAATCACTGATTCCCACCTCTATACCACAATCCACAGACATGCATACTATGTAGTGGCTACTGTTGAAAGGAAATCAGGCAGGCTGAAGAGAAAGCAGGCACAGGAGCGAGAAGAAACCTTGAAAACTCAGCCTCTTAGGACTCCTTCCTTTGAGTATTTCCAGAAGCCCTGGGGCAGTGTCAGCATGGTAGAGATGGCATAGTGGATGTTTCTGAGTTGAGAGAATGAGGTTTGGGAAAATGAGGACATACTCTGCCTTAGGTAGTATCACTACTTTTCCCATAACTTAGGGCTAAACTGTGCTTCCATCCTAGTCATGAGGCAGGATCTGATATCAAAAGTGTAACACTTTACATCAGGATTTACAGATTCTAGCTTTGGATCCATCTGTTAGGACCATTGCAATTACAGAAAATTAACAAAATCTCAAGGTTGCAGGATACCTGAAAAACATGCCACTATCTCCTGTTCTAACAGTGATAGGGAGATCATTACCTATGAACACGGACCACATAATTATGTTTTGCATTGGACTAAATTTGGCTCCTGTAGATTCTATCCACAGGTCTTTGTTCTGTCCCCTGGGCTCCTGATTTCCTAGCTGTTCTATCTGAGCTCTTCTGCAACTAATATTCTGAGTTTACTTAGAAATAGCCTCTTTAGGGACAATGTGAGATTAGTGAATAGTGTCAGGGTGCCCTGTGTAGTGAAGGAGGGGAAAGAAGGCTAGTGAGCTTTGAGTCCTGCCCACTCTTCTCTAATAGTTGTGATTGCAGAATCTTCATATAAAGGGGGATTAGGACAGACATTTGTCTGGACAAGTGCATTGATTTTATATACAGTGTATATGTATTTGGGGTGGCTTTGAAAGGTTGATGGAAATTATGGAGGGGAACTAAAGGCCTTTCCAAACCTACCATTTGGCAAACCACTTCTTTGGCTCAGATTTATCTTTGTCCAGAGATCTGTGTAGATGTGTACATACATGTGTGCCCAACAATCAAAGGTTCTTGGAGTGTGTGTTTTGTGGGGGGTAGTAACTTTAAGCCTTGAGGAAGTCTGGAATTGTGCTGGTGTAACCCAAACTGGCATGCAATTTATGAGAAACCTGGAAAGATTAAGCAAAAATTGGAGAATGATCATGAAAATATCAAGGGATATCAATCCCAGCAGGAACTGATCTTGAGCCAACCAATGGTTGATAGGTAAGAAAACTGCCGTTTCTTGAGTAGTTGTACTGTGTGCTAGAAATGGTATTAAATGATTTCACATACATTTATTTCAATCCTCAAAACCCACTGACCACCCCTTTTATGTCTCTTACCCTGGGTAGTTATTATAATCCTAGTTCACAGAGAGGAAAATGGAGAGTAAGAACAATTTGCTCAAGTTCACATGACTATAAGTGACTGATTTAGTCCCAATGATGAGCTAGGATTTAGTCCCAATAATTTCTGCCTCTAAAGGGAATTTCCTTCTGTTTTTTTGAAGCACTAAACTTAATTGAGTCTAAGCAATGGCCGCAAGATCCACCCATCACCTCTGAGAACTGTCTTGCTGAGGTATGCTATTGGTCATAGGAATTGATGGTAGGCTGGCAGGATAGTGAAGACCATTTCCACTGTTGTGGGCCAACAGCATCAACAACAACCATCATCTTGGCATCAACTCACTGTGTGATGTTAGGCAAATCCCTTCCCACTGTCTGGGTCTCAGTTTCCCATGTTTAAAAATAGTTGTGGTGAAGGCTAAATGAGATCATTTATCACCATGCCTGGTACCTCATAGGAACTTAATAAGTAGTAGCTTAGGAGAGTGTTGGGTTGGGTAATCTTCCTGTTGGAATGATTTCTGAATCTGTGACTCCTCTCTTTTGCTAGGAAAGAAGGGTGACCTACACTGAGTAGCATAACACATCAATTTAGGGCATTGACACCTCACAGTCTTGAGGTAATAAAATCAGTTCCTTCAACAAAATTTAGCTAAATGCTTCTTTTCAGCCATATATTTTATTAACTTTGGGCTAGGTGCTGGGACTTCAGTGATGCATAATGTATGGGACTTGCTTTGTAGGGATTTTCTGAGAGAACTGGGATGGGGAAATTTTTCAAGAATAAATCAGAAGAGTAGGGTAGCAATAGCAGCCTTTAATTGACCCAGGAGAGCAGTAACTAAACCATGGCCTTAGGAGAGAGAACTAAAGCAGCTTGAAGAGGCATCAGAAGTGGGTGGTGAAAGCCAGGAGTGGTTTTAAGAGCAGCATTAACAATGGCATTGAGAACTAATTACAATGGCCTACAAGGCCCTTGACAATCTCCCCACCCCCGACACCTCTGATTTCATATCCTACTACTCTTTACCTTGCTCACTCCAGGTGCTCTGGTTTCTTTGCTGTTCTTTGAACAATTAAGATACACTACATGCTTTTCACTTGCCACTCCCTCTTTCCTCATGTATGCACATGCCTCATTCTCACTTACTTCTAGTCTGCACTCAAATCTCACCTTTTCAGGGGGACTTTCTTTGGCCATCACATCTAAATCTATACCCACCCTTCCAATATTTCTTACCCACTTTCAATAATTTATTTTTCTATTACTTAGCACTTACCACTAGCTAACATACTATATATTTTACTTATCTCTTGTTTCTGTCTTCCTCACTAGAATGTAAGTGCCAGGGTTTATTGTCTGATTTCTCAATTACCATGTCTCCAGTTCCTAAAACAGTATCCTTAAAGTAGATGCTAAATAAATATATTTTAAATGAATGATTAACAGTAAGATCTACTAAATGTGGAATAAATCATTTACTTCATTTGAATGAGTCAAGGGTATCTTTGAAACTCCAATGTATCTTTTAAATATATGGACCCTGTCTGAAAAATAATGCATGCACTCCTACCCACTTGCTAGACTACCAGCTCCCTAGAATCCACAATCTCATTGCATTCCAACAACTACCCAGTGAGGCAGGCATTTTATCTATGTATTGCTTGTGAAGTCAGGGAAACTCAGAGAGGTGACCTAACTTAAAGACCATGGAGTAAGTAGCAGAGCAAGAGCTATAACTAAACTCTCAAATGTTCTGATAACTACCATTTGCAGTCCCTAGGCACATGGTGTTCTTACCTTGTACAAAGCTATGGCTTACACTAGAGCAGGGAAAACCACTGTGATAGGCATGTTGTAAAATGGCATGCAATGATTACTGCCTCCTGGTATTCATACCTTCCTGTAATTCCCTATCCTTGACAATGAACTGAGCCTAGTGACTTACTTATAATTAATAGAGTGTTGCAAAAGTTATGGGATGTCACTTCTGAAGTCAGGTTATGAAAGACTAAGTTTCTTTTTTTAAAATTTAATTCTTGTTCAATTACAGCTTTCTGTCTTATATTCCCAACCCTGCCTGCTCCCCGCCCCATGCTCCCCACCTCCCTCCCATTTCCACCCCCCACCCTTAGTTATTGTCCATGTGGCCTTTATACTTGTTCATGTGAGTCCATCCCCTTTTCCCCTATGATTCTCTCCCCTCTCCCCTCTGGAGCCTGTCAGCCTGTTCCCTATTTCAGTGTCTTTGGTCATATTTTGCTTGCTTGTTTGTTTTGTTTAGATCCCTGTTAACGGTGATATCATATGGTATTTGTCTTTCACTGCCTGGCTTATTTCGCTCAGCATAATGCTTTCCAGTTCCATCCATGATGTTGCAAAGGGTAGTAGTTCCTTCTTCCTTTCTGCAGCATAGAATTCCATTGTGTAAATGTACCATAGTTTTTTGATCCAGTCATTTACCGATGGGCATCTAGGCTGCTTCCAACTCTTGGCTATCGTAAATTGTGCTGCTATGAACATCGGGGTGCATAGGTTCTTTTGGATTGGTGTTTCAGGGTTCTTAGGATATACTCCCAAGAGTGGAATTGCTGGGTCAAAAGGTACGTTCATTTTTAGTTTTCTTAGAAAATTCCATACTGTTTTCCATAGTGGTTGTACCAGTCTGCAATCCCACCAACAGTGAACTAGAGTCCCCTTTTCCCCACAACCTCTCCAGCACTTGTTGTTTGTTTCTTTGTTTATGATAGCCAATCTGACTGGTGTTAAGTGGTATCTCATTGCGGTTTTAATTTGCATCTCTCTGATAGCTAGTGATATCGAGCATCTTTTCATGTGTCTCTGGATTCTCTGTATGTCCTCCTTGGAGAAATGTCTGTTCAAGTCCTCTGCCCATTTTTTGATTGGGTTGCTTGTCTTCTTTGAGTGGAGCCGAATGAGTTCTTTGTATATTTTGGAGATTAAACCCTTATCTGAGGTATCATTGGCAAATATGTTTTCCCAAGCTGTTGCTTCTCTTTGTATCTTGATACTGTTTTCCTTAGCCATGCAGAAGCTTTTAATTTTGATGAGATCCCATTTGTTTATTCTTTCCTTTATGTTCCTTGCTCTAGGGGACGTATCAGTAAAAATATTGCTGCGTGGAATATCTGAGATTTTCTTGCCAAGGCTCTCCTCTAGGGTTTTAATGGTTTCACGGCTTATATTTAAGTCTTTTATCCACCTTGAATTTATTTTGGTGTATGGTGTAAGTTGGTGCTCAAGTTTCATTTTTTTGCATGTAGCTGTCCAGTTCTCCCAACACCATTTGTTGAAAAGGCTGTCTTTACTCCATTTTATGTTATTGCCCCCTTTGTCGAATATTAATTGACTGTAGAGAGTTGGGTTTATTTCTGGGCTCTCTGTTCTATTCCATTGGTCTATGTGCCTGTTTTTGTGCCAGTACCAGGCTGTTTTGATTACAGTGGCCTTGTAATACAGTTTGATATCAGGTATTGTGATCCCTCCTACTTTGTTCTTCTTTCTCAAAATTGCAGCTGCTATTCAGGGTCTTTTATGGTTCCATATAAATTTTTGAAGTGTTTGTTCTATGTCTTTGAAATATGCCATTGGTACTTTAATAGGTATTGCATTGAATCTGTACATTGCTTTGGGTAGTATGGCCATTTTGATTATGTTAATTCTTCCAATCCATGAACACGGTATACGTCTCCATTTGTTTGTGTCTTCCTTGATTTCTTTCTTCAGTGTTGTGTAGTTTTCTGCATACAGGCCTTTTACCTCCTTGGTTAGATTTATTCCCAGATATTTTATTTTTGTTTTTGCTATATCAAATGGGATTTTTTTCTTGATTTCTGCTTCTGCTGCTTCATTGTTGGTATACAAAAATGCCTTTGATTTCTGGATATTGACTTTGTATCCCGCTGTTTTGCCAAATTCATTGATTAGTTGGAGCAGTTTTTTGGTAGAGGCTATAGGATTTTCCATGTACACTATCATGTTATCTGCAAACAATGCCAGTTTTTTTTTCCTCCTTTCTGATTTGGATGGCTTTTATGAAAGACTAAGTTTCATCTCTCTTCCCCACCACTTGCTTTCACAGATGAAGCAAGTTGCCATTTTGCGAACTGCTGTTCAATGGAAAGGCCTATCTATGTTGTAAGAAACTGAAGGAGGCCTCTGTTAAACAGCTAGCAAGTAACCAAGTTCAACTGCTCTCAAGAAACCCAATCCTAAGAACCACATGAGGAAGCTTAGAAGCTGATCCTTCCTCAGTGCCTCAGTTGTCCCTTAAGATGATTGCATCTTCAGTTGACCCTTTGACTGCAGCCTTTGAGAGATCCTGAGACAGAGGCACCCAGATAAGGCATTGGTGGTTTTCTTACCCAAAATTAAATTATCATTGCACATTATTTTAAGATAACTTGTTATACAACAAGAGATAACTAATGAAACCAGAGATAAAATGGCCTGCACCGCAATGGCCTCATTTCTTCAGCTGCCATAACTTCCTCTCTGGTCTTCACTCTAAAAGTCTTTCTTCCCCCTAACACATTGGAAGCAATAACTTGTTTGGTATTCTAAAGGGCTGGAGCTTGAAGAATAGCACCAGGATTGTAAGGATCATGGTTATATGGGAGAGTTTGGTATTTTTCATGGATAGAAAATGCCTCTTTCACAGCCTGATTTCTCTCATACCCTAGGCCTCTATGATCACGTTAATTTGCAAGGCTACTTAAAGTTATAGTTGACTGACAAAACTCACCTGGAACTCAGGAGGATCCATTATATGCCAATCTGGCAGTCCGCAGTATTTTTAAACTGCCATCTTTAGGCCTAGCACTGTGCTTGGTATTGAGGAGACTGTGGAAAAAAATTATATCCAGTTCCTGGCCTCATGAGACTTCTAGTATAATGGTTATACCCCTACATTGACCATTCGCAATGGATCCACAAGCATTTTTTTCTCTCTACCCTGTTTCCTCATTGGTGAAACAGTTGGCAGCTTGCATACATAAAGGATGTGTTTCTGCTCCATAACACAGTACTTTTGTAAAAAGTCAAGGCCTATGCTCAACGATCAATGGAACTATCTCCTGAATGGTTACCTAGGGTCATCAAAGTTAAATGATGTGCCAAGGGTCCCGTGGCAAAATGGTGGCAGTGCCCTGAGCTGCCTCTCAAAATTACATTAACATTTATAGCACAAGAAAAAATTGTTCAATAATGCTTGCTTAATGACATTCTGTTCCCAAATATACAGTAAACAAACAGGATGAAACAAAATAAATTGTTAATGCTTTTAATAACCCAATAATATTTAAATAACAGATAGTAATTATCTTATTAAACCTAAATGAACAACAGAAAAATGAACTTTCCTGGAGCTCTACTCTTGCTGAGGCACCTAGAGGCTGTAAAATATTATCTTCTCCGATTGAACATTCTCTATGCTTAAAGAACATTATTTGTTGGAAGTAATAAGTCAGGGTGGCCTAGGAGTAAGGCTGGGGGAATAATACCAAAACTTTTGCTTAAGAAAATGTTGCTGGGGGAAAAAAGGAATTCTGGGCTTTTCAAGGGTCAGAAATGGGCAAAACACAGGAAAGTCGCTGTACAGATAAGGTGAATAGAGGAGAATGATATACCAAAGACTACCAGACTTTTTTTAGTGGTAAAGCTTAGACTAGAATCCGTGATTTTCTATGACCCCGCCCTAGACAAAACCAATTTCACTCGAGCAGATGATATCTAGAAGTTAGGAACATGTATTCTCAAGAGAAAAAGACCTGTGTTAAGATTTATTCTCTGCCATTTGTTAGCTGTGTGACACTGTCCAGGTTACTTTAGCTCCCTGTGCCTCCATTACATCATCTGTAAATAGGAATGATAATATAACCCACATCATAATGTCATCAGGAGGAATAACTAAGTTAATATTTGCAACACACTTGAAGCAGTTCTTCTCATAAAGTAAATATTATATAAGTATTTTTAAAATAAAACAAACAAGTTTTACTTAGTTATAAGCAAATCCAGTAGCCCAAGCCACCCAGTAGCAAATGGAAAGATTTCTTAAAGATCCCCACCTCCCCTTTATGAGCCTTTTCCCTTGCCTGGCTATATTTCAAGCCCCACTCCCCATCAATCACCACACCCGTCTTCAGGTTCTCAGTTCCCTGGGTACTCTCTCCCTCCTCTAATAACAATAAATGAGTCTCACATTCATTGCTTCATCAGATCAGCATAATAACTCAGAGATTTTATTTTCATTTCAGAAGTGAAAGATAAGAGGCTCAGGAATTGATATGACTGGTATGACTCTCTAGGTTTAACATGGTTCCATGGATTTACTCAAAACCTCACTTCTTACTTACTGTGTGACATCAAGTAATGCCTTCCTGTCTCTGTTCCTCAACTTCCTCGTACACTCAAAGAAATAGTTGGATGAGATTATCTTAAAAATAATCTGTTTCAAAGGTCACACACCTTGCCTGTAGTGGAGCAGGAGTAAAGACTATCTGAGAGTTGAGAAAATAAACTCAGCCCATTTGCCCTCCTATGCCCTTTCTCTTCTCCTTTACCTGGAATTATGGGTTAAACCAGAATTAAGACAAGGAACATGATTTGTTTCATTAAAGGAATAATTTCTAAGACCATTAAAGGTCAAAGCAGAGAAGACTTTTGAAGACACCTTTTAGATCATTGGTTCTGCAACTGAAATTCATATATGTCAGGGTTCTTATTTACCACTGCACTGGTAAGTACATGGAAGTACTGGAAGTACATGGACTGTGGGGCCACTTTCTCCTGAAGAATTGAATTTTACCATAAGGTGTAGAAGAATTATATTGAAATAAAGACATTAGTTATGGAATAAAATACAAAAATACAGATGAGCTTTTTAAGCAAAAAGAAATATACAAAGTATTTGTACAGTGACTTGAACTGGAAAAAGTTTGAATCCATTCTTTTAAGCCATCATATTACAGCTGGGAAAACTGATATACAAGGGGAAGAAGGGTCTTCCTCCCCAGTGTCACAGAGAGACTTAATAAAAAAAGAAATTACTTGAATCCAAACCACTAATTTCCAAGACAATTATGCTTTTCAGCATCTGCTACTCCTGTTGGCTCATGCTGTAGAAAGCAGGCAAGACCCAAGGAGGGACTGAAGATTGTCTGTTGGTGGGTGAAGAAGCACCTCACTAATGTGGACTAGTTTCTTTGCTTCCCAAGTCCTCAGTTTCTTCATCTAAAATAAGCTGGCATGAAAGTAAAATGTATGAATAATAACTCAGGCTCTGGATTCAGGATGTTTAGGTTTGAACCCTAGAGCTGGGACTGTAGCTGTCTGACCTTGGGCAAGTTGCTTACCTTCTCTGTACCTCATTTTCCTATAAAAACAGGATAAAAATAGCACCTATCTCATAGGGTTTCTGTGAGAATTTTGTGAGTTAATACAATCAAACCACTTAGAATAGTGATAATTAGTTAACTATTATTCTTAAAACTGAGAAACCATGGAGTTAGTTTTACAGCACAGCTGCCTCCCAAAATACTTCTGTGGGTCAACAAATGTAGAGAGCATAATTTATAAACTACAGCTGATCACAAAGGTGGCCCAGATATAACGTTTGGAAAAGGGATGTGTGACAAACAAAGATTCTTTCAGAAAAAAATCATCCAGACTATTCCAATACCTAAACAGATTGTAGGCCATGTATGAGTTTCTGAAAGGTCCATAGTGGTGTCTTACATGGGTACTGATGGATGTGCTCATATTTTTTCTTAAGAAAGAGTGAATTCCCTTAGGAAAATATGTCTGACTCTTTGGATACCAGACACAGAGAAAAACACAGTAAGATGATTATTGGAAGTAGTTTAAAACAGTGGGAATGGACCCTGAGAAAAGCAGGTTCTCAGAAAAGGAGATTTGTTACCCTTGGCAGTGAAGGAGCTTAAACACAGTAGTGGCAGAATTGCAGAATGCTTGAGACCATGGCATTCCCAAAGCAGGAGGAACTCCTCACTAGGTACCTGGGATTTAGCTATGAGGTTTCCTCGTTTTTTTTTTGAAAGTTTCTTTTTTACTTGTTTTTAAATTATATTTTTCAATAATAGTTTATATTCAATGTTATTTTGTATTAGTTTCAGGTGTATAACCTAGTGGTTAGACAACCACAAAATTTACAAACTGTTTTCCCTTATATTTACAGTATCCACCTACCCCCATACCTAGTTATTATAATATTATTGACTATATTCCATCTGCTGTACTTTACATCCCCATGACTATACTGTAACTGCCAATTTGTACTCCTTAATCCCTTCACCTCTTTCACCTAGGCTCCCAACTTCCCTCCCCTCTGGCACCATTAATTTGTTCTCTGTATGTGAGTCCATTTCAATTTTTTATTTTGTTCTTTAGATTCCACATGTAAGTGAAATTGTATAGTATCCTTATACCATACAATTATACTTCTCCAAGGCCCTTTTGAGCTTTCCCTGTTTCTCTCTGTTTGTACCTAACTTATATCCCCTACTATTAAGGACATATTGAGCAGGTTGCCCAAATTGTGGCCCCATAGGCCATTTCAGTTTCCCTGGATCTCTGAGTTATGACATTTATTACTTAAGTAATCAATCAACAAATATGTATTTTAATTTTAACATATTCTTACTCATTGATATTTTGACACAGTTATTTTAAAAGTATATGTCATGAACCCTAAAGTATTTTGTGGATTTATCATAGAAATTGTGTAGAAAATATGGTTCTCCACTCATCCAGAAGAGCCCCACTTAGATGTTCTCCATATTGTGGGTCTCTGTCAAATTTTATTTGCAATAGAAAATTTCATTGTTAAAAGTAGATTGAAAATTTCTATCATAAACTGTTATAATTATTTCAATGTTTCAGAAATTTCAATATGTTGGCAGCAAAAAAACATTTTTTGAGTCACTTCAACTAGTATGACTACAGGTCCCAATTTGGGGGGCAAAAACAAAAACAATTAAAACAAACAAAAATCAACCATCATATGTTAGAAAATATTATTTGATTTCCTCCTTCAGAGAGCTGACATTTCAATTAAGAAGGCAGGACAAGAAGCTGGGGATCACCCCAGCCTTTAACATTTCAGAGCTAAACTATGTGGTTCTGATTTTAGGAACGTAGAGGAAAGAGATTTTGATGAAGAAGTGGAAATTTAGCTGGTATCTGAAAGATGAGAAAGGTGGGTGACTATAGACAAAGAAATAGATAAGTGAAGAGGAAAGCTTGGAATGAGGATAGTATTTTGAAAGTGAGTGGTCATCGGGGGAGTGAGCTCTCTTAGGAACCAAGCCTGAGGATCATGGGTAGTTAATTCCAGTGAGAAGGTCACTGGGACAAGGATGGGATGACCCTGGAATACTAAGCAGAAGAATTTGGACTTGATATACCTTCTGACACTATGAACCCTGTATATGAAAGTTACCTTTCATATACAGGGTGCATAGTGTAGGAAAGAAGGTAGTGAACAAAGCAGCATTAGTAAGAGCACTTAAATAGTGATCCAGGCGAGGCCTGCTCAAAGGCTGCCTTGGAGACAGAAGCCCATTGCCACTGGCCCTCAGCTCAGTTTTTGTAGCTTTAGTTATCATTCATGTACCTTTCCATATTTCTGGGAAAGGCCTATCTCTCCATCTCTCATAGCACATAGAATGACATTCTACACATAGTAAATGTCCAACAAATGTTTGTAGACACAAAATAAAAGCCATTAAAAATGCAAAACCAAAAGCATTTGATACCTAATGAATGATGGGGGCAATGCTGTAGGAAGGGGTCTGTGATCCACTGTGTTGACCATTTCTCCAGAGCTTTCCCATACCTCAGACAACCTGCACAACCCCTCTGCCCATAAGCCCATTAGACAGGTTTCAGTCTCCTTACTTTGCAGATGACAAAAGTAAGAGTCGAAGAGGTAAAAGGACTTCCCCAAGATCACCTAAATAATGGCATAGGTAGGAGTGAAACTTGGAACTTCTGATTGTAAATCGATTGTTCTAATTGGAAATACAAGTGCTAAGAGCTACCTTTTTCTGTACACTCTGTGAGGTCATACATCTAAATCCTCTCTTTCCTTACCTACAGAGATGATGAGTACATAGAATTAACTAAAGTGAAGTGGTAGGAATTCTGGGCTTGCAGCCAAAGGTCTTGGTTTCTGGCCTGAGTTCTGCCATAACCTTAGCTTCTCAAACAGTCAATGGGCACTCTGAAGAGCAGTTCTGTATGGCTCAGGGTCTCAGAGAAGCATGTATTTATTAACTTGGTAGGTTAACCCGAAGTTGCAATGCCCTTGAGCCTAATTATTTCAGTTCATTCTCCTGTCTCCCATGGATATATGAACTCTTTTCCAGAAAAAGTCCAGCCATTGTTATTATAATGAGAATAGTTTGTGCAACATTGATGTAACCTGGCAGCCAAGGAAAGTGGACTGACATGCACATGCATGAACAATGACAACTTCACTGTACAAGTCAGTGGGAGTGGTAGACACCATTGAGTGAGCTTTTGTACTGTGTGGCTGTTGCATTCAAAATGAATAAGTAGAGCAACACATCTGCATCAAATTTTGCATTGAACTTGAACATTCCTCCATGGAAACTATTCAGATGATTCTAAAGGCCACAGCTATGGGCAACTGGTGATTGTCAGCTTCATCCCCACAACACACACACTCATGCAACAGATCTTGTGCAGAGTTTTTTGGTCAAATCACCCAGTTGACTCAGCCCCACTGTAGCCTAAATATGGCACCCTGTGAGTTCTGACTGTTCCCAAAACTAAAATCAGCTTTCAAAGGGAAGAGATTTCAGACTGTTGATGAGATTCAGGAAAATATGACAGGACAGCTGATGGTGATTGGGAGAACTGTGAAGTCCCAAGGTGCCTACTTTGATGGGGACTGGGGCATCATTGTCCTATGCACAATGTCTTTTATTGTATATCTCCTTCAATAAATGTCTCTATTTTTCATATTATGTAGCTGGATACCTTCTGAACAGACCTCATAAATCAGCTTGTCAAGGAGGTTTAGAGACCTATAGTCATGGCAGGTTTTTTCATGATTGAGTGATGCCTTAAGTCACTGGGTTTGCCTGGCTCTGGTCATGTTAACCCCAACACATACTTTCGTCTAAAGGGTCCCTTTGCCTACTTACCAAGTTATCTCCTAACCAAGAAGCTCCTAAATCCTGCTCTTTGCCTTGCTCCCTTCCTGTGTCCATGAATTGTTCTTAGACACCCTGAGAAATTGCTATTGATGCATCATTGCTCATAAATCTGGGAAATCAGATAATATATTTTATTTTTAATTGCCCATTTGAAGATGAGCAACTTCCAATAACTGCAGCAAATAAATGAAATCAAAATGATGAACTCTCTTGTTCTTTCCTATGAAATAAATACTTGCCTAAGGAGATTATCACTGGCTAAGCAAAAGATGAAAATACTGCCTTTCTGAAACTTGCTCCACTGGGCTTCATTTTAACAATTGATTTCCCCTCAACCCATTGTCTTTTGTTTATGTCTTTCCTTTGTCACCAGGATAGGTAACATGTGCTCATCACAAATTTCTGAAGACATAAGGCAGGGCAATAACTTGAGCCTACTGCTTCTCTTACATCTCAGGCATCACCTTCTTCATGAGGAGCCATGGTCCCCAAGCTGAGTAACTGAATTTCCAATTCCTCAACAGTTGTGCCCTCAAAAAGAGTTCTTCATTTCTTTGCAACTAATGAAGTTACTTGTTGTGATAGAAAGACAAGATCTTCAGAGGCACCAGGGTATTAGCTCAAAATCTCATTTTGTGGTAGTAGAATCTGGAGGAAGCCACTTTTGTTAAGTCTCAGTTGAGAATTAGTAGAGGATTACAGCTTCTTGCTATAAATTTATACTGGGTTAAAATTCTGTGTGATTTTGGACAAATTGTGTAACCTCTGTGTGCACTAATTTCCTCATTTGCAAATGAGTATCATAATGGGATAAGCCTTGTAGGATTGTTGAGAGGATTAAATGAGACAATCTGTGTTATGGGCTCAGCATAGTGCTTTGAACATAGCAAGTAGTCAGTAAATATTAACCATTACCACTAGTAATAAAATCAGGCAGACAACCAAAACACTGCCTTGGAAAGGGCACTGTTTTTAAAAAGGCCTGGAATTTCATCCCAGCACTGTTATTCATTAGCTGGTTGAGACTTTGATGTACCCTCACCTCTCTCAAGTTCAGTTTCTTCATCCATAACATGAGGCTAATGACAGTGTCTATTATACAAAGTTGTTGCATGAAAGGCACAAGGTCAGTAGTTATTAAAATGTTCTGTATTCAAGCTTTGTCAGCCAATGTGCTTGGAGCTCCTACTGTGTACCAAGCTATGGGCTCAAAGGCTGAGAAGAAACTAGTGAAAAGGATTATGGTCTTTGCACTCAAGGTCTTATCGTCTAACTGTGGTGAACAGTTCCATAAACAAAAAATTAAAGTGGAAAATGTAAGCTATCACTGTGTACAAGCTCCACTGATTGTAAAAATGAGTGCCTAGATCAAGGGAATGGGAAAACAAGGTGGCAATAGTTAGAAAAGACTTTCTGGAGGAGGTGATGCCTGAGATGACTTTTGAAAAGAGAAGAGAACTATTTTAACACAAAGGTAGTATATAATTCAATGCTAAAAGAAGTCACAAACACACACGTGTATAATAGTTGATCAATATAATCCTTTCCCCACCAAGAATCACTCTTAAATGCATAAAACTTGAGAACCAAAAAGGCAAGCAGAGTTAACAGAAGGCAGGCAGAAAAAAGGGGGCTCCCTTGCTGGGGAGTGCTGTCCTTCTCTATCTCTTCTTCCTCACAGAATCCAGTTTAACTTGCAGTACCATGTTTCCAGCCTGACATGCAGTCACAAATCAAGTGTACTGGTGGAGGAGTGCTCATGGTGACCTATCTTGCTGAAAGTCTTGAGATCCTTATAAAGGGTGTGTGTATACTTGATGATAAAGGGCAGGCAGAAGAAGAGCTGGAGAATGAGGGAATTGTAAGATCAAGTGCAGGTAATTCAGCTCATTGAGGTTCTCTTTGATGGTCTTATTGATGAGCGGGACCGTAAAGAAGATGGTGAACTCAAAGGCAATGATCGATCCACATAGACTAGTACAGTTACCCCACGTACTTGTTTGTATATGAAGATGCAGGGAGTTGAGCATGATGGCGATGGTGGACAGGTCAATGCTGATATTCTTGTTGATCATGACCCAAGAAACTGTCCCAGACTTTGTGTCCACGTAGATGTTGAACTTGTCCTCATATTATAAACATAACATAGTTTGAGTCAAAGATGAGAAATTGGATGGTGTTGAAGATAGAGAAGATGCCTGAAAGAAAGGAGAACATCTTGTCATTCAATTTATACTTGTTTTACAAGAATACCTCTGGCTCCCATCTCAGAGAACTCCAGAACAATGCTTCCCTCCTCTTCATTCACAACACTGGTGAGCTACCATAGTGTTGACATGGCTTCATCTATTCATATATCCTTAGTTATAGGAATACTGTTCAGATAGTCTTCAAGTGATTATCCATGATGGTTGTTCTGTAATTTAGCTATAGTTTTTTTTAATTTTATTTATTTATTTATCTCTAGAGGGGAAGGAGAGAGGGAGAGAGACATCAATGTATTGTTGCCTTTCGTGCGTCCCCTGCTGAGAGTTGGCCTGCAGGGAACTGGCCTGCAACCCAGGCATGTGCCCTGACTGGGAATCGAACCGTGATCCTCTGGTTCGCAGGCCTGTGCTCAATCCACTGAGCTACACCAGCCAGGGCTAGCTATAGTTTTGATGTGATTATTGGAGCAGATGAGCACAGCATTACTTCCTCTACCATCTTGACTGGAAAGAGTCAGAAGACATATTTTCTTAATGAGCATGATAGAAGGGATATTCCAGGCCAAAGCTAGGGCACAGAGACATACAATCACCTGGTACGTTTGCACTTATTTCATTATCGGAGGATGCAATTTTTAAGAGGAAACAGTAAGAAGTGAGGCTGGCGAGATGGGGCATGATTAAGAGAAAAAAATGTTAAATGCCCAACTAATAAAATTATTTGTTTTTAATTATTATTTTGAAATACCACTTATATAACATTTACTATACAGTAACCACTATTCTAAGCATTTTAAAAATATTAATTTATGTAATACTCAAAAGAATTCTGTAAAATAAGTACTACTACTGATGCACACAGTGATTAGGTAACTTGTCTAACATCCCACAGACATTAAAATAGCAGAGCCAGGATTCCTACCCAGGAAGTCTGGTTTCAGAGTGCATACAGAGGTGAGGATTAATAATCATTTTGTTTTACTCCCATCCAGGCCACTTACTCCCATACTCTCAGCCAGTTTTAAGTGTGTGTTTATGTGGTTTTGTTCCACATTGGCTTGGCTGTTCATCTATCCTCAGAACTAGACTCCCTGGAGAGTATCTCTCTGAACCTTCTGGAGCTCCAGGGGTCGGTCTCCTCTTCTGCATTAGCAATAACATGATACAATTTCTGCTTGGCTTTCTGACCTGAGTTAATAATTGTCTAATGATACTGAATAAATACTACACATTATCTTCCTGATGTTTCATCAGACCATGACATCCCCGTAAGCTGCATGGATGGAGGGCCATGGTAATGCTAGTAGTGGGTGGGTTCTGGAAGCTTCAGGATCTTCTCTGAACTCTTCAAATTACATACAAACAGTCTCCCCTCACCCACTCAAAATGGTTTGCAGATTACAGGGGAAAGTTAGTGCTTGGCATGCCTCTCTTACTTCAGGTTATTTATCTGTCTAACCTAGCATCATAGTAATCACCTATGTTTTTATTGGCCTCTACACTCCCTAAAGCCCTTTCACATTTGTAAGTCATCTGATTTCTTAATCCCTTGAAATACCTTTGAAGGCAGTATTAACCTTTTTTTTCAAATGAAGAAACCAAAACTCAAAGAAATAAAATTACTTGCCCAAGGTCACATAGCCAGTGAGCACTCATTTTGCAACATTATTATAATAGTCTAACAGCTTCTGTTCATTCTACTGCCACAGTGATCATAAAATTACCTGGATCAAGAGCATCTGGCCAAGGAGCCTGAGATGGGGAGTGAGAGTGGAAAGCTTTGATGGATGTCATGAGGCAGTTAGGATTGTAAAGCTCCTGACTACAGTTAGAGGAAACTCTCAGAGACCCTTAGAGGTTATTATGCTGTAAAAGCGTGGCCTCAAGACCACCAGAGTGTCTAGATTTTCCCCACCCTTCTCCCATCATTCCGTTAGACAAAGACTTGGATTTCTCTGTCTAAAGTTGTTCTCCCAGCTCTTTACTCTCATTTAAACAATAAGTCAGCCTTTATCACTACTGTTCCCCAGACATACCTTCTTCCATTCCTTCCTAGTTCTAGCTAAAACCCGCAGCGGCAGGTCAAACTGCCCTTCCTGTGACTACTTGAATGCTAATCCAATACTTCTTTTTCTTTGCTTGATTTTTGCCTTTCTTCAACATGCTCCTCCGTCTAAGCATTTCTTTTGCCTGGAGAGAGAGACACTTTAAAAGCCTTAACTTTTTCTCTTCAATGTAGTCAAACATGCCTTTTTTCCTTTGTAGCATTGGAGTTTTCTGTTTTTTTTTAAAGAAGGTCTACTCCACTCTAAGATTATGCAAATATTTTCTCTGACAACAGACAGGAAAATAAAAGTTAAAATACAATAAAATGTGAACATATTTGCAACTCACACAACAGATAAAGGATTAGTGTCATTATTAAACAACTTTTTCAATCCAGAAGATTTTTATTTCCATGTAGTTGAGTCTATTAATCTTTGTCCAATGATTACTGAACTATGGTAAAGTCCATGATCTTTCAAATGTTATAGAAACAAAAGGAGTTGTTATTTTTTTATATGAGGGTGAGATGAGATAATGTTTGTAAAATCATATGCACAATATATCCAGGGAAAAATTCTATATATGTGTATATTTGTTTAAATAAGTTTGATTCTGCCCTTCCATACCTCCTTTGAAGTCTTTTAGCCTTGGATTTTGTGTGCATATTATGGGAGGAGAGATTAACATAGAGAACTAAAGAGAAACATTTAGCTAAATAATGAGCACATCTAATAAGCTCAGCTGCAGTGAGACTTAAAGATACTTAAATAAAGTAGGGAAATAAGGTAAGAATCCCTGGAAGCTTCTCAAGGCCAAGTGACTTAACAGTCAGCCTCCAAATAATTGCAGCAAGTTCATCTGGGATATTCCTAAAAGTCAAACCCTGTGTCCTCCTCCCATATCAGCATTTCCCCCTAACTGGCTACTATGACCTCAAGAAAGATCCTGGATCTCAGGATAACCCAACTACTTGCTTCCAGTTGTTTTGGTTGGATTGCAAGAACCAGGACAGTAAACAAACAGATGATTGGTCCAGAGGTTCTGCCTCATTTCTAGAAATCCATCTTCTAAAGCATCACTTTCTATATAGCACTTTGCTCAAGAAATGTCAGTGGCTACCTACTCATATGAATTCTAAACTCCACATTTTGATACTTGACATTTTCTATAAGATGCTCTAATTTCACTCAACATTAAATGGTGGCTTGGTTTTAATTCAGAAGAGTGTAGTGGTTATGGATGAGATCTTGGACATCAAAGTCCCACTCTGCCAGCCCATGTTCACACACACACACACACCTGGTTACAAACACACACACACAGTTTACTGCATGTAGTGATATATGAAAGCCCCCTCTTCTTTACATACCCCTGTGTATATATTGTACTTAGACACACATTCTTGCTGAAGATTAGAGTATTTAGCAAAAAACCCCACCACATTTTGTCTTGAATATAAAATAAACCTTACTGCTGTGCTAAGCAGACAGACTCAGACATTGCTTATGCCCTTGTAATAAATATGAATATAATGAAAGGATAGAAAAATGCTGCAGACAAAACTTCCGGGCACGAGCTGTCTGAAGGTACTCCCCATGGAGACAATGAGCCAGTTGTTGCAGTGAGATGCCAGTCTTTCTCTTTTATTTAGGCATATTGGAGGGCATTTTTAAGGCAAATCAGATAGACAGATTGTACCTAATGCTACAGAGAGTGGAATTGAGAGGGAGACTTCTGGGGCTGAATACCCCCACCTGCATGTGGGCAGAAAGCCCCTCAAGCTTGGCCTAACCCTAAGAAAAAAAATTAATTTTGAGCTTCCTGGGGCCAGCGAAATGGAGGGTGAGAAATCTATCTCTTTAGTTAGGAAAGAGTCTCTTGAAAATAACCTAGGTGGTAGCAATTTCCCAAAGGATCACTTTCTCCAGGAAGTCTTCTGTGACCTCCTTCACCACTCCCCAGGCTGAGAGCCTTTATGGTTACTTCTGCCATGGTGCTTGTCACTCTGTGCTGTAACACTATCTGCTTTGTTTATCATCTAACATCAGCGTGTAGCATAGGGTCTGGCATATAATAGATACTGTATATATAACTGTATACATAACTGATGACTGCTTATCTCACTGTTTACTTTTTCTACTCTTCCATAGGGTGAGCAAATTATGTGTTTTCATGGTTCACTGTATTTCTGGCACCAGAATAGAGTTTAGCACATAGTAGGCACTCAATGTTTATAGAATCAAGATGACTTAGTTCCCTTTCAGTTTTCTGAGGACAACCTATCTCTTAGTTTTCTTATTTTGAAAATTAGCATGTACTTGAACAATAATTAAATTTTTTAAAATATTTTTAAAAAGAGAATTAGCATAATAATATACCTTTGCATAGACTTCATGGACAGATTAAGAAGTTAATATGTGAGAAATGCTTGGTCTAGTGACTGGCACAACTATTATTATTATTATTATTATTATTACTACTACTACTACTACTACTACTACTACTACTACTACTACAATAGTTTCTAGACCTGATGATCAGTACATTCCCCTCAGACTGTATGGGTCTTGGTCAGCATAAGCCATGGATATGGGAGAGATGTGCCTGTAGTTTCTCTCTCGCCTGTAGATGTGCCTGTAGGTTTCTCTCTCTCTCATCACACTGCCTCTGCTGAACTTGGATACTCTGTGCAATTTTCAAGTTGCAGCTGAACTAAAAAGTTATGCCCACAAGACTAGAAGTTCACGGACGACAGAACCAACTCACAGTTAACTCTGGCATATGATCTATAGGCTGACCAGAGGAAATTCAGGGAATGTTTGTCAAGCTGACATGAATGGTAGCCACAGACTACCAATGATGGTCTAGAAGAGTCCTTCTCTTGCTGAAATGGCTTGTGTTCTTCTTCAGACTCCTCAGCATTCCTGCTGCCTACATCCATGATGGAAGGCAGACATAAGAATTCCATACCAAGAAAATGAGCAGGACATAGGAATCTGCCTGCTGGGGTGATGGTCTTCCCTTAGAAAATGGGTGAGATGCTTATGCTACCTGCACAGGCCACCTTCACCTTCTTTCTTCTCTCACCTAACACTCTAGCAAGGGTGTCCAACCTATGGCCTGTATGCAGGCCAAGGTGGCTATGAATGTGTCTCAACACAAAAATCACAAATTTACTGAAAACATTTTTTTTGCTCATCAGTTTTCGTTAGTTTTTGTGTATTTAAAGTGTGGCTCAAGACAACTTTTCCTCTTCCAGTGTGGCCCAGAGATGCCAAAAGGTTGGTCACCCCTGCCAGAAAGCTATTAGTTATGGAGTTTGCCAAAACATTGGCAAGAGAGTTGGGCTCATGGACAAGAAGATAGATTGAATCAGACATGGGTCTAGCACAGATCAATTGTGCATGTAAAGCAAGGTCTTTCTCCTGAGTATGATAATAAGACCCTCACATTAATACAGCCCTCTAGAGTTTACAATTTCCTTTCATATTTTTTATCTAATTTTAAGGTTCAACACAGCTTTTTGAAGATTGTAAAGCAGAAATTATTGTTCAAATTATATAGAAGGAGCTTGTATTCTTTACATGATTCTGAGGATCCATCAGTCTTCCTCTTCAGCCATCTCCATGGGAAAAAATAGTTATCCCTGTTTCCATAAGGCTACTCTCTCTTTGACCTGACATCCTCAAATTTCCCAGTTCAAAAAAACCCTGGGAATAAAAATTGTAGAATGATGGGTTTACTGTTTCTCCTCTCCTGACCTTATCTCTCCGAGAAGGCTTTCTTAACCACTTACTAAGGGACAATATAAAGAAAAAATTGGGAGGGAGGTGGGGAGCACTGGGGGGGCAGGGCTGGGAATATAAGACAGAAAACTGTACTTGAACAAGAATTAAATAAAATAAATAAAAAAGAAAAATTGGGAATAGACAGAATTGGACTTGACTCTATTACTGTGATGTAATCGTCCTAGAGCCTCAGTGTTCTTATCTGAATGTGGGGGAGGGGATCATATTGCTTGTGTTACAAAATTGTCTCAGGATTAGAAATAAAGTAAGAATAACATCTAATGGAAGCCAGAAATGGTGATTGTTTTTAGGATATTCAAGCTACTCTACAATTTCATGTATATAATCTAAGAAAGATGCACCAAAACAAAAAGGGAACCTCTCTCTGGAGGTGTTTCTGGCATTTATGCACTTCAAGTCAAAGCAATGAGGAAGTATACATTGAGTTCTGACTGGGTGCCTAATGAGGTTCTACTCTCTAGAAGATATCATAGCACAGAGTAGCTCAATTGAAGAGAAAGACTAAAGAAGAGTGAGCAACATTAGGCATTCCCTGAAATAGAAACCCCACATTTATAAAAATTTATCCATTTCCATAAACAAATAAGGGGATAAAAAAACTATACCTACATTAAGTAGGTAAGTGCCAGATATATTATAACACTTGACCCTCATAATGTCTCTGGGCTGTAGGACAAGAATCCATGGCATTTAACTTCAGATCTTCATTCTAGTACTACATTTTGCTTTTCTCTACCTTGAGCAAAGGTATCCATGACTCTTGCTCTAGGTCAGTGGTCAGCAATCTTTTTCTGTAAAGGGTGAGATAGAAAATATTTTAGACTTTGCAGGCAATGGGTGATTTATTCTTATCCTTCTTCTTAAAACATTGAATAATCATTCTTAGTTTACAAGTTTTGGTCCAAGGGCTTTAGTTTGCCTACCTCTGCTTCAGCGCCTTGAAGGAGACATGTTATCTAACTTATTATTGTGCTGCCTTCTTGTGGTGTTGGGTGGCCTCTGGCCTTGGCTCTAGTTTCAGAAGTAGGAAGCAGCAAAAAGGTAAAATGTAATTATGGATGTGTATGTTCACTTTTACCTAACTCTTGAAGAAAAGACAAGAAGAAAAGTCTTGCATGTGTATATCTATTGATTACTCAGTGCTTATGGAATGCCAGGATCTGTGCATTACCCCGATAAATTTTACAACATCACTTTGAGGTACACATTATTATCCTACTTTCATAAGAAACATGGGGCTCAAAGTAATGAAGCAATTTGGTTGAAGCAATCGAAACAGGAAATAGTAGAGGGTTTAAATCCTGATATGTCTGACCCTAGAGCCCATGTATAAAATCAGTGTGCAGCCCCACAAAGTATTTGCTACTCCTTACAAAAAACTACCTGTAATCCATGGTGGGTCATGAATAGAACAAGAAAATAAAAACAAAAGAGAGGGTGAGCCAGACCATTGTGACAAATATCAATATAATTGATTGCTGTATCATGAGCTTCCTGGCAACCAAGACAAAGTTAGCAGCATTAGTTGTTTCTGCGCAAGAACAAATTTTTTTCTAGGACTAAATTATAAAATGAAAATAGTGTTATTTCCCTTTTTAAAATTGAATTGTTTTGTTCAGTGTTAAGTTTCATAAGTTCTTTATAAATTTTAGACATTAACCTCTTATCAGATATATCAGCAAATATGTTCTCTAATTCAGTGAGTTTTTAAAATTTTGTTAACAGTTTCCTTTGCTGTGAAAAGGCTTTTAGTTTGATGTAGTCCCATTTGTTTATTTTTTCTTTTGTTTTCTTTGCCTGAGGAGATATATCAGATACAATATGGCTATGAGCACTGTCTGAGATTTTGCTGCCTATGTTTTCTTCTAGGATTTTTATGGTTTTAGGTCTAGCATTTAAGTCTTTAATCCATTTTGAGTTTATTATTGTGTGTGGTGTAAGAATGTGGTCTAGTTTCATTTTTCTGGATGTATCTGTCCAATTTTCCAAACATCATTTGATTTCAATCACATGTGAAATCTAATGAACAAACTAAACAAGCAAAATAAAAATAAACCCATACAGAGCAGGCTGACAGTTCTGGGAAGGGGTTAGTAGGTGGAGGGATCAAGCAAAAAGGAAAAAGGACTCATGGACATGGACAACACTGCGGTGATTGCAGAGGGAAGGGGTATAAGAGGAATAAATGGTAATGGAATAAATAAACAAACAAACAAATAAATAAATAAATAAATAAGAGAAAATAGTATTATTGGTTCTGAGGGTTCGACTCTATATGGGCTAAATGTATTGTTGCAGGATGACTTTGTGTCTGCTCTGAACCATGAAATAACCCTAGGGGCTAAAGATAGTGACATAACTAAGATGCATTCTGGAACTTTCAGGAGGTCAAAATCTGAGAAGGGAGACAGACAGGTCAATTTGTAAGTCTTAAACATGGCAGACAAGTAACAGCTCCCTAGAGGTTTTTATAAGCAAAGTGAAATAAAAGTTTATCTGTTAATTTCTCCTATGTGTATTGCCCTTCACAACACACAATTAGGTTAGATAAACTTTTATAAAATTTAGATAAACTTAGATAAACCTTTCTCCTAAAAGTTTATCTAATAATTTCTCCTATGTGTATTGCCCTTCACAGATTACAAACTACTGACATATTTTTCTCTAATTTAATTGTCACAACAGCCCTGGAAAACAGGTGATACCACTCTTGTTTTACTATTGGGAAAATACTGAGACCCTGGAAGGTGAAGTGACTTACCTAAAGTTCTGGTCTAACTCTAAGTTCTGTACACCTTCCATGTTCCATTGTCTTCTTTTTTTAATAAAAACAGGCTGTCAAGAAAAATATAGAGAATAATAATTTTGCCTAGTGGATCACACAAGGATTCACGAAGGAGGTATTTTTAAGATGGACCTGAAAGAGTGAGGAGCATTTGAATGAGAATAAAATGGGAAAATGGTTTTATGAGGACTAAACAACTGAGTCCTAAAATGATTAGGGAGGAGAGTCTGCTTATAGGAAAACGAGCTAGGCCCACTTTGGGTCTTGATGGTAAGGCTGAGCGTTAAGTCTTGGGTGCCACAGACTGGGTTACTTGGAAGGCCACAGAAACTTTAAAGATTTTACATTTTTGTGACTACCTTCCACCACCACCACATACTTCCATCTTATTTTAATGATGAAGACACCGAGGCTCAAAGTGGAGTCCATAACTCAGTGCGTCTAACTCCAAGGCCTTCACTTGTCTCAAACCTCAGCTTTCCTTTGCTTCAAGACCTTTCTCTAGTGCAGACCTGCTTGGAATCTTGCTTTGCTGGCTGGGCCTCCACTTCTAACTCTTAATCCCTACCCCACCTGTCACCATGCGTCCTTTTGTTCCTTGGGGAGTGCTTCCTTTTCAAGGCTGCCTTTGCAGCTGGGTCATTGAAGGCTTTGATAACAGAAGAGGAAAAAAATCACAATCCATACACCCTGAGCATATTGCCATGTTAGGTGCTGGGCTGGACAATCTCATGTGGTTCTACCTCAAAACCCTGTGAAATTAGGCACTACTCTCCTCAATTTACAGATAAAGACACTTAAGTTTTCAAATTATAAAGGGACTTACTTAAGGTCAGACAACTAGTAGGTAGTAGGTGTCAAGCTTTGAAGTCAAGTCTGTCTGAGCTTGTTCCACTATTTTAGACTGGCAGAACTCTGCCCTCTCCATCTTTATTAGTCATTGAAGGAAAGCAAGGCAGGGACCCTTGTTCCCATTTTATAGTTGTGCTTCCCAATATGGTAGGCATTATCCACACATGTCTATTTACAATGAAATGAATTGAAACCAAATACAATTTAAAATTTATTCCCTCATTCACCCTAGCCATAGTTCAAGTGCTCAGAAACCACATGTGGCTAATGACTACTGTATTAGACAGTGCAGATATGGAATTTATTTAAAGTTTTATTAGACATTTCATGTAGCCAAAACAGTCACATGTGGCTAATGAGTATGATATTGGAGAGTGCAGATACAGAACTCTTAAAAATGATGGAGAGCCCTGGCTGGTGTAGCTCAGTGGATTGAGCACGGGCCTGCGAACCACACGATCGGGGTTCGATTCCCAGTCAGGGCACATGCCTGAGTTGCAGGCCAGTTCCTGGCAGGGGATTCACAATAGGCAACCATACATTGATATTTCTCTCCTTCTCTCCTTCCCTTCCCCTCTAAAGATAAATAAATAAAATTTTTAAAAAAGAAGAAAAAAATGATGGAGAGTTCTGTTTTTATAAGATATTGTCAGGATAGCAGTTGCATATGCTAAATTAACAAACCTGGTTAGTAAATTAACGGCAAACTCAAGGTCTCTGATTCTGCCTTTATACATGGATGTGGTTTAGATACACCCCACATTAGTGGTTTGCATATCAGTTAGCAATGAAAAGAAAAGAAACTATACTTACTGGTCCTGGAAGTCCTAAGTTCAAGTTTCAGCTTAGTCTCTGACTCTGATATTGCATAACTACCCTCTTCTTTCTTGGACACAGTGTCCTTCCTCATCACAATAAAGGGGATGAAGCTAAAGGCTCCTTTATTCTGTGGGCCCGTGAATCAATGGCTGCATTTTTAATAAATTAATTTGCACATCTCTGTGAAAGCAGACTCATGGAATATGCTGTCAGGAATTTGTATTATGAAATGCCAGACTCATGCTAAGTGCACAAAAAGACAGAGTGAAGACTAAAGAATAGGCACTCATTTCTTGGTTTTCAGAGAGCCTTTAATACCTGTGTTTCCTCATTACTTGTACATGTATCTGTCTGTCCTTTGCCAATCTGTTGGCCTTTTGTCATTGGCTCCTAGGGAGTAAGTTTGATGGCTGTAACTATGTAATACCAGCCAAATCAGTTGGAAAAAAATGGTACTCTTTGTTTTGTCAAGTAATTATTTCTTCAAAAACAAGCAATACTTTGATTTATTCAATGAATAATTATAGAGCACTTATTGTGTGCCAGACATTGACTGCTGAGCAAAATTATATCTAACACTAAACCTTCCCTCACCAAAGGGAATCTCTCTGGCTTCTGCTTCCTTCCAGCTGGAAACTTATGGAGTCTCTGGTTTTATATGATGGCAACACAGAAATTTCAGACAAAAAAGAATTTGCAGTGTTTGTAGTATTTGGATACTTGAGCAGTCCATGAAACAATAAAATATTTGAAAAGAACTGATAAAATTAATCAGCTCTTCAACATGCTGAAGACTAGCCTCTGAGTCTGAGAAAGTAAGTGGGTGTAATACTGGGAAGCAATATTTTCTCTTCATTTATCTACCCTCCCCACCAGACTACATTCATGTTTCCTAAGCTTTCTTATTTCACCTTAAACCTTTGTCCCCTCCTCGTTTATGCAATCTGCCTCACACTCCCTCAGGGCCTGGCTTTTCTAATCTTCAGGAAAAGGAAATAAAACTTTCAGTTATAGATTAAGCTTCTAATTTGACGACAGTCCTTAAGGATTTCACTTTTGCATTTTAAAAGTATAGTGTATTCATTATGCCATTACAGTCGGCCCATTTTTTCTACCCTTTATCCTCCTCTGTCCTGTACCCTCCCACCCTCTAGAATCCCCCCTCACCTTAGTTCATATCCATGGGTTGTACATATAAGTTCTTTGGCTTCTCCACTTCTTATACTATTCTTAGCTCCCCCTGTATATTTTGTAGCTACCATTTATGCTTCTTATTCCCTGTACCTATTCTCCTTGTCCCCACTACCCCTCCCCATTGATAACCCTCCATCTGATCTCCATTTATGTGATTCTCTTCCTGTTCTAGTTGTTTGCTTAGTTTTGGTTTTTGCTTTTTATTTTCAGTTGTTGATCATTGTGAGTTTGTTTTCATTTTACTGTTCATATTTTTTATCTTTTGCCATTTCTTAGATAAGTCACTTTAACATTTAGTCACTTTAACATAATGATAAATCTGATAAAGCGTTAAAATCCAAAGTGCATAAAGAACTTACACAACTCAACACCAGAAATACAAACAATCTAGTTTAAAAATGGGCAAGGGACCTGAAGAAACACTTCTCCTAAGAAGACATACAGAGGGCCCAGAGTCATATGAAAAGATGCTCAATGTCACCAATCATCCGAGAGATGCAAGTTAAAACCACAATGAGATATCACTTCACAGCTGCCAGAACTGCTACCATCAATAACCTAACAATCAAAAAGTACTGGTGAGGATGAAGAGAAAATAAAGCCCTCATGCACTGTTGGTGGGAACACAGATTGGTGCAGCCACTGTGGCAAACAGTGTGGACTTTCTTCAAAGAATTAAAAATGAAACTGCTTTTTGACCCAGTGATCCCATTACTGCATATATTTCCTAAAAATCCAGAAACACAGTTCGAAAGAATATAGGCACCCCTATGTTTATAGTGGCATTATTTATAATAGCCAATATCTGCAAACAGCCTAAGTACCCATCCATAGATGAGTGAATAAAAAAGCTGTGGTGCTTTTACATGATGGAAGACTACATGGCTGCAAAAAAGAAAGAACCTTTTGAGACAACATGGATATACCTGGAAACTATTATGTTAAGTGAAATGAGCCACTCAGAGAAAGACAAATACCACATGACCTCACTTATATGTGGAATTTAATGAACAAAATAAACTGACAAACAAAATAGAGTCAGAGGGATGGATATATGGAACGACTAACTGTTGTAAAAGGGAAGGTGGTGGTAGGGGCACTGGATGAAAGAAGTGAAAATATTAGGTAAAGAACATATATGCTTTTATTTTCAGCCAGGATGGAGGCATAGTAGGTACACCTTGGTTCCTCACACAACCAAAAAGAGAACAACCAATTTAAAAAACAAAAAACAACCAGAACTGTCAGAAAAATCAAACTGTATGGAAGTCTGACAACCAAGGAGTTAAAGAAGAAGAAACACTCACACAGACTGGTAGGAGGGGTAGAGATGGGCAGCTGGGGCAGAGAGGATGTATGACAAAGTGGCAGCTGGCAGACTGGGTGGCGAGGCAGCACCTCATGAAACAGGTTGTCCCACATTTGCATGCTGAAAAACTGAAAGGAACAACTGGGAGCAAGACAGATCTCATAACCCAAGGATCCAGTGTGGGAAAATAAAGCCTCAAAACCTCTGGCTGTAAAAACCTTTGGGCTGTGCACCAGTGGGAGAAACTGCCAGTCTCTGAGAGTCTGTTGGAGGAGCCCATGATGTCCTACAATATACACAAACCCACACATTCAAGAATCAGCACTGGGGAAGCACCTATAAAAGACACAATTCATTTGTGGGTAGTGGAGAAAGTGACTGAAAGCAAGATGAGAGCCAACCAAGCAGCACTGTCCCCTCTCTGACCCCTTCTTCCCATATGGTGCCACAATGCAGTGAAGTGGGTTGCCCTAGCCTGGCCAACACCTAAGGCTCCACCCTTTACAATGTAACAGGTGTGCCAAGACAAAGAAATATTGCCCAAATTAAAGAACAGATTAAAACCCCTGAAAAAGGCTCTGGCTGGTGTGGCTCAGTGGATGGAGCACAGGCCTGCAAACCAAAGGGCTGTCAGTTCAATTCCCAGTCAGGGCACATGCCTGGGTTTCGGGCCAGGTATCCGGTAGGGGACACATGAAAGGCAACCACACATTGATGCTTCTCTCCCTCCCTTTCTCCTTCCCTTCCCCTCTCTCTAAAAATAAATAATACAGTCTTTAAAAAAAAAACTTTAGAAAAAGAACTAAGCAACAAGGAGATAGCCAACCTATCAGATGCAGAAATCAAAACACTGGTAATCAGGGTGCTGACAGAAATGACATAATTGGTAGGCATAAAATAGACAAGGAGAGGTTAAGAATAGTATAGGAAATGGGGAAGCCCAAGAACTCATATGTATAACCTATGGATATGAACTAAGGGGAGGGGGGATGCTGAAGGGAATGGGTGTTCTGGGCAGAGGGGGAGAAAGGGGAGAAAAATGGGACATCTATAATAGCATATTCAATAAAATATACCTAAAAATAAATTAAAGTATCTAGTACATATTGAAGAAAAACATATATGCATGATTCATAGACAGAGACAACAATTGTGGTGTTGGCCAGAGAAGGAAGTGGGGGTGAGGGTGGGGTCATGGGCAAAGAGGGAGGAAATGGGAACTTCTGTTATAGTGTAAACTATAGAAGTAAAGTTTTTAAAAGCTCAGCAATTTTTTTTTTACAAAATCTCTTTCTGAAATATGGCCCATGTCACTAATAGTACACATTCAGCTTAGTCTCTGACACCCTCTCCAGTGTCCTGCTCTCTCCTGCGTCATAAAAACAGGTATTCAGAATAGGTCCTGCAAATCTTAATCATCATAGAATGAACAGAGGTCTAGGAATCTGAGATTTAATCTGAGCAATTTCGAGTAATTTACTCCTCCCTCTTTCTGCTCACCCTTGATATCTTTATATCTACTCTTGTAGGATTGGACTAGATAATTAGTATAATGTCTTCCAGATTAGATATTCTTATGGCATAAAGAAAATGTAATAGGCTCTAGAATCACAGGGGCATGGATCCAAGTCCCAGCAATACAACTTTCTTAAATTAATTGTATGAACTTGACCACTCTGATAGTCAGTTTTATATGCCAGCTTGGCTATGCAAGAGTACAGTCACTTAACTAAACACTAATCTAGGTGTTGCTGGTGAAGGTATTTTGTAGATATAGCTAACTTCTACAATCAGTTGACTTCATGTAAAGAAGGTTGCCTTGGATAATGTGGGTGGACTCACCCTATCATTTGAAGGCCTTAATGACAACAAATGTGGTTCCCTGAAAAAGAACCAATTTTGTGTCAAAATTACAGCATCAATTCTGCCTGAGTTTCTAGCCTTCCAGCCTGTTCTACCAATTTTGAACTTTCCAGCCTCTAACAACCTTGTGGCCCAACTCCTTAAAACATATATATCCTATTGTTTCTATTTATCTGGAGAATCCTGACTGATGTCAGCACTCACGTAAAAAAAGATTTTTCAGAGAACTTACTGTATGCTGGGGATCATTTTAGACACTGGGTAACCTTGTCTTTAAGGGGATTAAATTCTACTAATTTACTGCAGGGAGACATACAATATATAATAGAAATAAATAAATGAGTATATACATTTGTTATATATATGTACACATACATATACAGTATGTTAACCTTTATGAACCACCAATTACTTCTCTATAAAAATAGGTGTATTTAAAATAAGGAATGTAAAAGGTCTAGAACAAGGGTGTCAAACTTATTTTCATTGGGAGCCACATCAGCCTTGTGATTGCCTTCAAAGGGCCAAGTGTAATTTCAACTCCTTAACAGTTAAGGAGCAGTTACATTTATACAGTCCTAAAATTACATTTGGTTCTTCGAAGACAACCACGAGTCTGATGTGGCCCCTGGTGCAAATGAGTTTGACACCCCTGGTCTAGAATATAAAAAGTCAGTAAAGAGTGGCCATTATTATGGGTCCATGATTACACTATACTTTTAATAAATTTATTTTGAAGGGCATTTTTTATATTCTAATTTTTCTATTTCTTCTATGATAAAGATGTCTTAGAGGATACAGTGATACAGCTGACTTAGAAATGAAAATAACAACTGGATTTGAAATCAGAAGTCTGGCTTTGAGTCATAGGTCAATTACTAGTTATACAACCTTCAGCACATCAATAAACTTCTCCGAGGCTTAGTTTTTCTGTCAACAGGAAAAAAATAATAATAATAACAGTCACTCATAAGGGTTTTAGAAGGAGTAAATAAAGTTGTGTCAGTGTTCATGATTCAAAAACAAGAATGTCGGGAGACTTCTCAGAAATCTATTAATCAGAACATTTAGTTAACCAGTGGAGTTTGTTTCCTGCCCATCACCACACCCCCATCCACTCCTTTTCCTCATTTAAGGGCTCCTATATTAGTCAGTTATCAATTCAGGCTTAGTTTCTTCCCTGAAGTCATTAAAAAGCAATCATGGTTAGGGACTGGTTCTAACTTGTAACTAACAATTGGTCATAACTCTCAAATAAAGCCTGATTTTTACATCTATGAGCATGGCCTCCAGTGGGAAAACTGCTAGATCCTTTTTTCATGGATCTTCCAAAAGTTACTCCCACACTGACTTCCCAGTTACCCACACCCACATGCCCAAACATTCACCCTAAGTATACCCCAGAGCAGTTTTTTCAAGGAGCCTTCTGATTCCAGAAAGGTACTCCCTAATCATGGAGCACAGGCTGCTGGAAAGAGGGGAAAATCCAGAGGAATTTTTTGGAAGCAGACATTACAAGAAGTGCATGGGACTTTTTGTTTATTGAAGGAGAGAGAATCTTAACTGTAGAACTACTGAGGATAGAGAGGACTTCAATGCAAATAAAGCCACAATCACTACAGAGCAGTCAGCAGTTGAGTGTGCTCATAGTTAGACTTTAACTGGGGAGTGTGGATGTATATCTCTCTTCCTTGATCTCTTACTCTTTGAGCCAAGTCAAACTGAGCCAATGCTCATTTGTCTCTTAGGGACTCAAAGACTATGAGTCCTTTCAGCTGTGTGTGATGAAGGTAAGGATGGGCCTGTGGCCAAATAATAAAATCATAAGGGACACCATAATTATTTTAGCATTTTTTTGCCTTGGCACACTGGTTCTGCAGTTAGGCTCAATGCTTATTTCTAGGGCTTTTGAAATCCTAAGAACAGCATTGAGCCATTTACTTTCTAATCTTGGGTAGGATTTCTCCCACTAACTACACTTAAGAAAGACACCAAAAAATGTTCTCCCACATGCTCTAACACTATCATCTACAAACTCAATGCCAATTTTACCTCTGCATTACTGAAGAGATTCATGAAATTTCACACTTCTTATTTATTGACCTGGATAATCAGCCAAGCAATCTGTTTTAATTTCAGTCATTCCTCTTTCACCTTTGTTTCTCCAGATCATCACTTCAGATTTGTATTTCTTTCCACCAATGCCAACTCTCCACAGAGGAAGAAGGTGAGTTTAGATCTGTCTGCCAATTCAATTTTCCTTTTTATTTTCCCAGGAGTGAGAGACGTGGATCTCCTTGTTCCTTTACTTCTCTCCCATAAAGTAAGCATATCTCCAAAAGACAGGTACAAATTTTGCTTCCTAAGATCTATTGCCTAAACCCATATTGAGGAATGAAAAGCATGGGGCCTGCCTTACTTTTGAAATTAATACATCTCCATTATCTTGCAGAGTAGCCTTTGGTTTCTTTCATGATTTACCCTTGGGGTATACAGATTTAATAAAATAATTTCACTATAAATTTTATCTTTATTGGCTACTTTTGGGGGGTATATCTCTTGATGAGAGAAACCAATTACTCCTCCAATTTGATTACTCAAGGCCACCTCTGCTGCTATTAAATAAAGGAAGGGAATTGATTCCCAGTCAGGGCACATGCCTGGGTTGTGGGCCAGGTCCCCAGTAGGGAGAGTTCAAGAGGCAACCACACATTGATGTTTCTCTCCCTCTCTTTCTCCTACCCTTTCCCTCTCTCTAAAAATAAACAAATGAAATCTTTTGAAAAAAGAAAGGAAGGGAACTCTTGGTGTTAGGCAGGAAAGCCATAATAGTCTTTATAAACTGTCCATTTTAACCATTGACAACCCTATATCCAAGCCATACATGGAGGTCACAGTAAATAAATCCCAAAATAGCATAAGGAATTTAAGGCCTGTCACTTTAAGTGAAGGCTATCTGTCCAAAATTCCAAGTAAGTGGCAGAGAATGGAGATACACTGAGCAGGGGAGAAAAGAATATAAGCTAGGAGAAATGTTCTAGGAGACAACCCAGACAGAGAGAATCTTCATTCAACTAAAATATTTGTTGAGTGCCTACTAAGCATCAAACACTTTTCTAGGGGCTTATGACACAGAAAAGAACAAAATAGACCCACATATCTGCCTTTCTGGAACTCACATGCAATTGAAGAGAAAAGACAATAAGTAAATGATATCATTTACTTGAATATGAGAAATTATGTGAAAAATGGAAAAGTTAGAACAGGGTAAAGAACATCAGGGGTGCTGGATGTGCAGGCAGTCTACAGTATTAAATACAGAGGTCAGGTCTTAGTACTTTTCTTATTTATTTATTTTTTATTGTTGTTCAAGTACAGTTGTCTCCATTTCCACCCCCCATGCCCCTGCCCCACCCATCCCTGCCTCCAAAACCCAAACCTACCCACTTTGGCTTGTCCATGTATCCTTTATATATGTTCCTTGATGGCCCTTCCCCTATTTTCCCCCATTATCCCTCTCCCCCCTCCCCTCTGGTTACTGTCAGTTTGTTCTTTATTTCTAAGGGGGGTACAGTGTTCAGGGGGCAAAGGGGGAAAATTGGGACAATTGTAATAGCATAATCAATAAAATATATTTTAAAAAAATAAAATAATATAAAATGGAATTCCAATGACATTTTTTAAAGAAATAGAATTAAAAAACCATAGATTTTTATGAGACCACAAAAGACCCCAAACAGCTGAAGCAATCCTGAACAGAAAAAGAAAAGAACGAAGCTGGAGATATCATACTGCATGATTTCAAATTTACTGCAAAGCAACAATAATAAAAAGAGCATGATGTTGGCAAAGAAAACAGACACAAAGACCAATGGAACAGAATTGAGAGCTGAGAAATAAAGCCACATGTATGTAGACAAATAATTTTTGACAAAGGAGCCAAAAACATACAATGAAGAAAAGAAAGCTTTTTCAATAAATGTTGCAGATAAAATTGGAAAGCCATATGTAGAAGGTTGAAACTAGACTACAATTTGTCAAGATATATAAAAAGTGAATAAAAAATGAATCAAGGACCTAACATAATACTTGAAACAAGAAATGACATAGAAGAAAACATAGGTACTAAACTTATGCCCCTTTGTCTTACAGAAGAATTTATAAATTTGACCCAAAAGGTAAGGAAAATAAAGGCAAAAATAAATTAATGGAACTATATCAAATGAATGGGACAGCAAAAGAAACTGCCAACAAAACATAAAAACAACCAACCAAATAGGAGAAGATATTTGAAAATAACAGCTCTGACAAAGGATTAATATACAAAGTATATAAGAAACTCATACAACTCAACACCACATAAACGAACAATTCAATTTAAAAAATCGGCAGAGGACCTGAAAAGACACATCTCCCAAGAAGACATAAAAATGGCCAACAGATACATGAAAATATGTTCAACTTCACCAGCTATTAAGGAAATGCAAATCAAAACTACAATGAGATACCACCTCACACCTGTTAGAATGGCTATTATGAACAAGACAAGTGATAACAAGGTTGGAAAGGTTCTAGGTAAAAAGGAATCCTCATTCATTGCTGGTGGGAATGTACACTGGTACAGCCACTATGAAAAACAGTGTGAAGATTTCTCAAAAAGTTAAGAATAGAGTTTCCATATAACCCAGCAACCCCTCTTCTGAGTATCTGCCAAAAAGGTTTGAAATCATTTATTCTCAAAGATACACGCACTCCTATGTTCATTTCAGCATTATTCACAGTGGCCAATACATGGAAACAACTGAAGTGTCCTTTTACAGATGATTAGATAAAGAAAATGTGATACATATATACAAATGTGATACACATATATAAGAAAATGTGATACACTCAGCCGTAAGACAAAATGAAATAGTACCATGTGCAACAACATGGGTGGACCTTGAGATGATCACACTAAGTGAAGTAAGACAAAAAGTTAAGAACTATGTGATTGCACTTATATGTGGAATGTAAACCTGACAGCAACAAAGGAACACATAAGAAAAATAAACTCACAGACACAGACAACAGTATGGTGGTTACCACAGGGATGGGAGGTGGGGGTAGTAAATACTAAAAGGAGGTCATATATTTATGGCGATGGAAGATGATTTGACTTTGGATGGTGGGCATACAATGCAATATATAGATGATGTACCATAAAAATATATACTGGAAACCTATATACTCATTAACCAATGTCACCTTGATAAATTTAATAAAAAACACACATAATCAAATTATTATATGTTCTACTTTTCCATTGATACAGTGATTAATTTTATAATTAAACATAAATTTGAACTTACATAATCAGTTTGTGATAATAAAATACCACTCATATTTTCATGTTTATATTGAAGATCTTTGTCATAATTATTTTGAAAAAAGAATTTCATTGCCAACCCCCCAAAAAGCAAACAAACAAACAAAAGACACAACCAAACTTTAAATCTATAAGGCTACATGATTTATCTTACTGGTTACCTACAGGTCTAACAACAAAAGCAATAGCAACAGTGATAAAAGCTCATTCTTACTGTGCCCACACAGTGGACTTAGTTCTTTACATCTCTCAGACCAAGTAATCACCACCAGTCCTGAGACTTACTAATTGGATTAGTGTAGATGAGATGCAAATAATACAACAGCTTCAAAGTGACACTTGTGCCCAGATCCCAAGTGTTTCTTTATTAAAAAGTTTTATTTATTTATTTTTTAAATTTTTATTTTTATTTGGTTCTTGTTCAAGTAGTTTTCTGTCTTATATTCCCAGCCCTCCCCCCCCCAGTACTCCCCACCTCCCTCTCATTTCCTCCCCCCACCTTAGTTATTGTCCATGTGTCCTTTATACTTGTACATGTGAGCCCATCCCCTTTTCCCCTATGATTCTCTCCCCTCTCCCCTCTCCCCTCTCCCCTCTGGACCCTGTCAGCCTGTTCCGTATTTGAGTGTCATTGGTCATATTTTGCTTGCTTGTTTAGATTCCTGTTAAAGGTGATATCATATGGTATTTGTCTTTCACCACCTGGCTTATTTCACTCAGCATAATGCTTTCCAGTTCCATCCACAATGTTGCAAAGGGTAGGAGTTCCTTCTTCCTTTCTGCAGCATAGAATTCCATTGTGTAAATGTACCATAGCTTTTTGATCCAGTCATTTACTGATGGGCATCTAGGTTGCTTCCAACTCTTGGCTATCATGAATTGTGCTGCTATGAACATTGGGGTGCATAGGTTCTTTTGGATTGGTGTTTCAGGGTTCTTAGGATATGCTCCTAATAGTGGAATTGCCAGGTCAAAAGGCACGTTCATTTTTAGTTTTCTTAGAAAATTCCATACTGTTTTCTATAGTGGTTGTACCAGTCTGCAATCCCACAAACAGTGAACTAGGGTCCCCTTTTCCCCACAACCTCTCCAGCACTTGTTGTTTGTTTCTTTGTTTATGTTTCTTTGTTCTGATCCTGCTTGATTCCCCATAAAGCAGAAGTTCCATGGGAAGACTCCAGCCTCTGCAATGGATATCTCTGCTTTCTCTTTCCTCCCTATTGACAGCTCTCCAGCCCAAGCAGTTATCTTCATCTGTAGTCAGTCATTGAACACCAACAGTGATTGAGATTAGTAGCTTTTTCCTTCATAAAGTCCCCTTACTTAACAAGTATGACAGTCATCCTTTCCTTTCATCAGCTCACTTCTCTGGAACCTGCTACCTGCTATCAGATTGCGGCCATCTGCCTGTGTCTCCCTGCTTGCCAAGAGAACTGTTTCCAGTATTACCAGGTAGCAAGTTCTGGGTTATGGGAGCAAAAGGGCCAGATACTGCTCCTGGGAGGCAGAGTCCAGTTAGCACTAGAAGAGAGGTAATGAAGCATGTTAGGAAGTGGTGAGATAGGTTATAGTTGGTGTCTGTGACTTCATAAACACTCAAGGGCCACCAACATAGTGATCCTTCCTACCAACATCATCTCCTAGGGGGACATGCCTACCAGTGACATCCCATTTTACTCAGAGAAAAAGCCAATGGTACTACACTATTTGCTTCCTCCAACCCTTTAATTTTCTACCATTATCTCCTGTAACTGTAACTCCTAATCACTCCTCTCCAGTTACCTGGTTTTCTTCCTTTTCCTCAAACACAACAGACATGCTCTCACATCAGGGCTAGGGTGCTTCTCCAGATATCCACACGGTTCATTACCTCACTTCAGATATTTAGTCAAATACTTTTTTCTAATCTATGTATTTTTTTACCGTTACTTAAAACTGAAACATTCCTCCCCCACTAGCACTTCTTATCCTTTTCTACTTTATTTTTATTAATCACACTTATTGCCAACCTCTACACTATGAATTCGCTTATTTATCTCTCTCTTTTCACTAGGATATAGCTTCCTACTGAAACTATAAAACCAGATACTTTGTTTTGGTTACTGTTTTATCTCCAGTATCTAGATTAGTTTCTGGCATGCAGGGTAGATGCACAGTAAATATTGTTGGATGAACCTTCTGTTTAAACTTTTCATCCATTTTTTGTTGTTGAAATGACTGATTTTTTTACTGACATTTCTTTGTAGAGTATAACGAGTATGCATTTTTCTAATGTGAATATTAGCAAATGATGTCCCTAGTTTATCATTTCTCTTTCCCTATTTCATTTGTATTTTAAATTTTGTTTTTAGATTCTTTGACCACACAGAGGAAATTTCTTCTTTTTTTCCTTAATTGAGGTTATTTGGGTTACATTGCTTCACAGAACCATATAGGTTTCATGTGTACAACTAAATAAAACATTATCTGCACACTGCATCTTGTGCCAATTACCCCAAGCAAAATCAGAGGAGATTGCTTTTTTTAATTTTCTTTTTTTAATTAATTTTTTAATTTTAATTGGTGTTCAAATACAGTTTTCTGTCTCTTACAATGAGATTTCTAAATTATTATTATAAGGTGGTAAAATGTATTGATTGTTTCATTTATCTGTTCTGCATTTTGTGTGTTGCTAGAAAGTTCTCTACCATGCCAAGATTATAAATATATTTACTGGGACCACCATCATTTTCTTGGTTGCCTTACCAGGTCTGATGTTTTATTGTGGTTTTATGTCTTGAAGTAGCATTTCTCCCATTTTACACTGCTTATACCAACTAGGACCATGTCTTCAGAAGTGGCAGAAACAGGGGTGTGAGGTGACTGTAATATACATTTCTAATTTTAATTATTTTCCAGTACTATATACAGCTTTTATTGACCTACATACTGTTCTAAATTCATTACAAATATTAAGTCATTTAATCCTAATTATAACCCTGCACAGTAGATATCACTATTATTGCCATTATAATAGCTGGTGAGACCAAGAAAAGTTACCTAACCTGCCCATGTATTAGCAAGTGGGAAAACTAAAAATGAGTCAAGACAATTTATTGGCTTCTATAGCTATGCTCTCAATGACTATGCTATATTGCTGCCTACAGTACTTTATAATATAGGAAACTTCTATTCATTCTATGAGGCACAGTTCAAGTAGTTGTCCCTGAGCCCTAAAACCTCCTTTGGCTGGGCTCCTAAGGCTTTATAAGAGGTGGCTATAGGGCTTTGATCTCAGTTGACCTTAAGGTAGAACTATGGTTCTGCCATATACTATCATTTTAGTTCTTTGAGCCTCAGTTTCCTCATCTGTAAAATGGGGCATGTAATACATTGCTAGGTTGTTACAAAGATTCCACTGAATTGTGCTGGTCCAACTTAAGTCTTAAAACATTTATTTTTAACACTATGTGGCATTTGAGTTATGAGTAGGAGGGCAGAGGGAATACTACTGCCCAAGCCTAGCTCCAGATCAGATAAATCAGCATTGCTGAGGAGTGGAACCCAAACATACATTTATTTGTTTATTTACTTTATTTATTTTATTTTTCCACCACCATTTATACACCCTCTACCCTCTTCCACCTCCACCCATCCTCCTCACCTACAATCACCACACTGTTGTCCGTGTCCATGAGTTCTCTTTTTTTGCTCAATCCCTCCATCCCCTAGACCCAACCAGAGCTGTCAACCTGCTGTATCTATGAGTCTTTCATTATTTTCTTGTTACTTCAGTTTGTTCATTAGATTCCACATTTGAGTGAGATCATATGGTATATGTCTTTCTCTGACTGGCTTATTTCACTTACTATAATGTCTTCCAGGTCCATCCATGCTGTTGCAAAGGGTAAAATTTTCTTCTTTATGGCCATATAGTATTCCATTGTGTAAATGTACCATAACTGTTTTTAACCACTCACCTACTGATGGACAGTTGAGCTGTTTCCAAATCTTGGCTATTGTAAATAATGGTACAATGAACACAGGAGTGAATGTATTTTCACAGTTAGTGTTTTGAGTTTCTCTGGACAAATTCCCAGAAGTTTAATTACCAAACACATGTTTTTTACAGCCCTTACAGTATTCTACTGAATAATGTCCAGTCTTGAATATTTCTGACTTAATGTATGTGTGTATGGTTAATTCTAGTACATATGGTAAGATCCTGAATTCATATTGAGATTCATTCATTCATTTTTGCCAAGTGAACCATTTTTAGAACCTCATGCTTTGTACCTTTGGTTGCTGTAGTTTTGGCAGGAGTAATATTGAAGTGTGAGTGGTAGCTGGGTTGAAATCTTAATGGGCAAGGGCCATTACCGGGAGAGGCAAATTGCATATGTCATCTCTGACTGGCTTGTATCTTAGTTTCCACCATGAAGTTCTCACCAGTGCTGCATCATAGCCCAGCCTGTCAATGCAGTATAAAAAGGTGTGACCTTAGCCCCTTATCTGAGAGTTAGGTATTTACCTCACTTTCTAAGAGAGGAGAAGGCTGAGAATCAAAAGGAGGTGACTTACAAAAGCCATGCAGTGAGGAAATGACAGAACTTTAGTTTGAGCCCAGCTATGTATGACTCTAAAACTCTGAGTTCCTTCTATTTGTGATACTGTACTACTTCACCAAAATAAAGTTCGGCAGAAGAGCTTCCAGATCAACAAGCATTTATTAAGCACCTCACTTTTGGACTAGGGTCTTTAATTAATTTGTTTTTGATGCTCATGACAACTCTATGGGTAGATATTCTAATTGTCTTTCTTTAACAGATGAGGAAACTGAGTCTAATATCTTTGTTTTATTTTCAATAACAAAAGTTTGCTTATTAGTATGGCTACTAGAAGTTAATTTTCTAATTAAAGGCATGAATCTTAAAGGTATTGCCAAAAGGTAATCTCACCTTGTTTCTTCCTACTCACAATTCAGTGGTAAAAATTTTGCCTTTAAGATTAAATCTATCATCCCTTATGTAGTTTACAAAACCCTGTATTTGCTCCCTGTCTCATTCACGCCCCTTTTGTTTTCACATTAATTTACTCCAGCCAAGCCGAACTATCTGTTGTTCACCTAATGCTCTCTTTCACTTCTGGTTCTTTTTAAATGTTACTCCTTTAGCTTAGAATGTTTTTTTACAACTTCTCTCCTATCATGTCCACGTGTCTCCACCAGTTCCATCAGGCCCCCAATTTTTTTCATCCATTCATTTGATAAATAATTACTGAACACCTACTGTGTGTCAGACTCTATGGGTATATGAGTGAACTCAATAGTAAGAACATCATCACAAGGTTTACATTCTATAGGGGGGAAACATAACCTCCAAATATTAAACAAGTTAAATATATGTTATTTAATATGTATTTACTAAATATTAAATTTATCTTTATATAAATATGTTAAATATTATATGTTAAATATAAATATGATAAATATGTTAAATATTACATATATTTATTATATATGTTAGTGATACCTACTATGAAGTGAGGGATAGGAATTATATGTATATGGGATTGGATTGCAATTTTAGATGCAGTAACCAGGGAAGACCTTCTTGGTGACATTTTAGTAAATATCTGAATGAATTTTACAGGTATATGAGTAAAAAGCATTCTGGGTAGAGGAAACAGCCGAGTGTGAAAGCCTTGAGGGAGGAATGCAACTGGTACATTGGAAGAACAGTCAGGACTAATGTGGAAGAGCTGTAGGAGATGAGATTGAAGTGAGAACAGGGACTAAAATTATGCAGGGCTGTGTACAAAAGTATAAGAACTAACTTTTATTCTGTGTAAGATGAGAAACCATTTCAGGGTTTGAAGCACAAAAGTGGCACGATCTAACTTACAGTGTAATAGAATCTCTCCAGCATTGAGAAGAGACTGAATGTGGTATAAGGATGAAAGCAGGAAGACCAAACAGGAGGTATAGGACCCAGATGGTAGCAGTAAAGATTCTGAGAAACTATAAGACTAAACATTACCTCTTTCAAAAATTCTTTTCTGCAGTAAATAAAATCCCTTCCTTGTTCTGACTGTTTGGGGGCTGTGAAATTAGTCTTATCTTTATATACTTACTTCTTTATTATGAAAGCTATATACTCTAAATATATCAAATTTGGAAAATAAATTAGTTAATTCCTACTCCCAATGCTTATTCAGGAACAGCAAATAGTTATTGCATACTTATAGTGCTGGGAACTAGGACAGTGGAAGTAAACGGTTTGTGAGCATTCTGGTTTATCTTCTCCATTTTGTTAAAGTATGCACTAGATTTTGTGTGTGCTATGTAGTTGTAATTATAGTAAACAATTTTATATTTTAGTTTTTCACTTCAATCATTTGTTCTTATCCATTTTAATCACTAAATTTTAAAAAAGCAATGTGTTCATAGTAAAAATTAAAATAAATATTTTTTAATGAAATAAAAAAAAGCCCTGTCTGACTTCCCAAGGCTGGAGTAGATGCCACCCTCTTCTGGCTTCCCACAAGCTCTTGTCTCTCCCGTATCACTGGGCAGACAGTGTTTGACCCTCTCCCTCTCTCTTTTTCTTTTTATTTAACTACTTCCCCCATCATGTGAGATCTTTGAGGTCATGATTGGGATTTTATTATTGATTTTTTTTCTCCTCTGTAGATTCAACATGGTGCTTAATATGTATTGAATGAATAAAAGTGCCCAAAATAAGCAATAGAGGTTAGAACAGTTTATGGGGTGAAATCTTTGTGTAATCTTTCTGCCATCATCAGCTGAGTGCACAGAACCACACAGTCATCCTGCCAGCTTCTGCAGCAATAGCAATGGCTCTGGGCCTTGGATCAACCATTTTTCTCTATTCTGACAGTGAATACTTTATAGGATTAAATGCTCTTCACCATTTGATGAGCATGAATTGAACCCATGGCCCTTTGGTCTATGGGATGCTGCTCCAACCAACCAACTGAGCTACCCAGCCAGGGTTCCTTAGCCTCATGTTAAAACTGAGGAAAGAGAGCAGAAAGAAACAAGCAACCCAGAGATTCTGGACTTTGACATGGATGCAATAACTAGATGGAACATTGGGTTGTCTTTCCTGAGGAGGAGTTGAATCTCTTCTATGTCAGTGAAGAAGTGGGAAGTGGGGTGGACTATGGCAGAGTCTTCTCATTGTCCAACGAACTCTATTCTCCCTTTCTTTCCATAGCAATGTGCCTATAGCAACATAGTAGAATAAGAAAAGTTATTTAATCTTGACTAGATGTTCACTTAACCCAGAATTTCAAACACTTATCTGAGTGAGGAACTTTTTTCATATCACACCTATCAAGTATATGTTAACACAATCTTGAGAATGTTTACTCAATAGTTTGAACGTCCTTCCAGCTCTAATAACCCCAAGAATGGGGACTAAACTGGAGAATAAAGAGTACCAGGGTTAGAATCAGACCCTGCTGTGGCCTTTATTCTACCAAAACTGCCTTGATTCCTCGGATGAGTCAGTCTCCCTCTCTAGAACTCAGAGTTCCCATCCTCATAGAAAAATTAAATGCATGTTGAGAGCCCATAATTCTGACATTCATAATATGTAACTGAGAATAACATTTGGAAAGAAAATAATTTTGGAGATGGAAGAAATATTACAGATCCAAAATAAGAAATCACTTTCAGTGTTTACATTAATTCCACATACCTCATCTGCCAAACCCCCTATGATTGTGAATAAAAACTGATAATTATAAGAGCAACAATAAAACAACTCTTCACTTGGATCCCAACTCAGCCACTTAAATAGTTAGACTATGTTTGTTAAACTACTTAACTTCGCAGAACCTCTGTTTCTTCTGCAAAACACAGATAATAATTTCTCAGGGACACTACAAAATATATTGCATAGGGTGTGGCTATATGCTTCCCCAAGTTTTAGGGTTCCTTTCCTTAGAGGAAGAAGAGGGAAATAGAGTTTGTTGGACAATGAGCAGACTCTGCCATAGTCCATTCCACTTCCCACCTCTTCACTGACGTAGAAGAGATTCAACCCCTCCTCAGGGAAGACAAACCAATGATCCATCTAGTTATTGCATCCATGTCAAAGTCCAGAATTTCTCAGTAACTTGTAATCACCTCCTTCAATTCCAGCTATGGCTTCCCACCATTCGGCAATATGGCTTCCCATGATCCAGTAATATGTAAACTAAATGATAAATTATCTGTTCCTTCCCCATATCCTAAAAACAGTGGAGAACTTAGAAACAAATTAACCTCAATAAAACATCCCCTTAAGGAAAAGAAAACATGAGAAATGCACAATAGACACTGGTTTATAACAAGTAATAAATCTTGCTGGGCAGGGATTGAAAAAACTTTGTCCTGACAGAGGAGTTATTTCCTGGATTAGACATATGTTCTCTTCTTTGAGAACAACTCTCTTGTCCATTGTTTTTCATTGCCCCTGACTTTGCCTTCTGACTACTTTTTTTACCATGAACCTCCATAGACATATGCAAAATGAGATAGCATTAGAAACGGAGTCTTCTGTACCTTTCCAGTGTACACTCCATGTATTATGCGGTACTCCACCCAGGACTTTGAATCGTATAAGAGGAGTAAACAATCAAAACAGTAGTGTAACAAGAGGGAAGTTTTTTTTTCTTAGATTTTTATTTATTTATTTATCTTTAGAGGGGAAGGAGAGGGAGAGAAACATCAATGTATGGTTGCCTTTCGTGCGTCCCCTGCTGGGAGTTGGCCTGCAGGGAACTGGCCTGCAACCCAGGCATGTGCCCTGACTGGGAATCGAACCGTGATCCTCTCTTGTTCGCAGGCCCATGCTCAATCCACTGAGCTACGCCAGCCAGGGCCAAAGGAGGGAAGTTTTTAGGTGGCCAGAGAAGTCTTTAAAAACACAGTGAGAATATTGCACTTAATGCATGAGCTCATGACCCTAAACACCAAGCACTGGAGCAAAGTAAACAAAAGTTGAATCAACAATATCTTGAGACAAAGGGAAGTGATGTTTATACTGCTGCAGAATGATCAGTTTATACGACACAACTACTATGTCAATCTCCCACTTCAAAACTTTTCCTTTTCAATTTCAGGCTAAGTTCTATGCCCCATACCCTGTTATTCAAAGCCCTTATAATCTCTCTCTCTCATTTTCCTTACCCATGAAAAGCTCCCTGCACCCTTGCCCAAGGTGTCCTTGGTGCCATCCATGCTTTATTATTCAGTGTTCTTCAAACATGTCATGTCTTGGATCACGGAAGATGGCGGCAGAGTAGGACAAAGGATTACACTTCCCTCCACGCACCGGAGAAAAACTGGGCTGATCTGCAGAGAAGGGCAGCAGGGACCCAGCATATAGGAAAGCAGGACTCCAGAAAGTGTAGCAGACACTAATGACCAGAGGTTGAGCAGAGGAGATGACCGAAGATCAACAAGGCATGAGGGAACAGCGCAGAGGCTGCAGGTCCTCCGCCGGGACATGCCAGGGCCCTAGCCGGGTGCCCTAGTCTCTGAGAGCTGAGGGTGGGCAACAACAACCCTGGGAGAGAACTAGTCACCGGCACCATCCCTATGTGGCAGGGATCAGATTGGAAAACACCAGGAGAGATTGGTTTGCCTGTAGTGGCAGAGAGAGGAGTGGGCATTGGGAAGCAAACCATAGAGCTCTGATAACCCGTGGAGACAGGCTGCGGTTGCCGGCTTGGGAGAACTGAGAGTCGCCCGGGCGTTCCCTGTAGCAGGGGCCAGGGCCTGGCTGCCACAGACACTAAGAGCCTCAGGCTACAAGCAAGGCCCCTGGAAGAGAGCCAGTCATCAGCTCCCTCCCTACCCAACTGGGTGCAGACTGAGAAGCACCACAAGTCAGGCTGTGGCTATCAGTGTGGGAGAACTGAGAGTTTCCCTGTGTGTTCAGCCACAGCACTGGGAAAAGTCCATGCCCAAACCTGGGAGACCAGGAAAGCCTGCCTGGGAGTGTGCGGCGTCATGCCAGGCCAGGGCTGGGAAGCCTGGGGAAAAATCTGCTCTCAGTGGGGAACAGGAGAGTGGTGCCAGTATGAATCTTGGAAGGGCACTGGAAAGACCAGTCGAGTTCACCGAGACTCAAGAAAGGCCACACTAATAGCCCCTAAGACCGCTGCAGCTAGTGAGACCAGAAGAAAAGGTTCGACCAGCTAGAAACCAACAAGAGAAGTAGGTGGAAGCGGAGAACACCAAGATACCTGCAGGAGACTGCACCACTGAATTTCACAGGTATCCTACCACAGAAGTTCACACCATAAACCCAGGGAACCAGAACAGATCACTAAGAAGCTGAAGCCAACAAGAAGAGCAACACAAACAATGGGAACACAAAGAAACAGTCCCAAAATGAAAGAAGAGGAAGTCTCAGAAAGAATGTTAGATGAAACAGAGGCAAGTCAACTATCAAATATTGAATTCAAAGCACTGGTTATCAGGAAATTCAAAGAGCTTACAATGAGCTACCAGAAACTACAGGGGAGCTACAATGAACTCTGCAAACTATACCAACATGAAAAGGGAAATAGAAACCATCAGCAAAGGCCAAGAGGAAATGAAGAATACAATTTCTGAACTGAAGAACACAGTAGAAGGTATGAAGAGTAGGATCGATGAGGCGGAAGACCACATAAGTGAGCTTGAAAACAGGGTAGAAAGAATCTCCCAGATGGACCAAATAATGGAAAAGAGAATCAGAAAGAATGAGGAGAGTCTAAGAGAAATGCAAGACAATATGAAACGTAATAATATCCGAATAATAGGAATACCAGAAGGAGAAGAAGAAGAACAAGGGATAGAAAACCTACTTGAAAGAGTAATAATGGAAAATTTTTTCTAAGTTGAGGAGAGATAAAGTCACATGAATCCAGGAATTGCAGATGGTCCCAATCAGGTGGAAACCAAAGAGGCCTACTGCAAGACACATCACCATTAAAATGGCAAAACTGAAAGACAAAGAGAGAATCCTAAAGGCAGCAAGGGAGAAAAAGGAAGTAACATACAAGGGGGTCCCAATAAGGTTGGCTACTGACTTCTCAATGGAAACATTCCAAGCAAGAAGAGAATGGCAAGAAATATTCAAAGTAATGAGAAAGAGAGGCCTACAACCAAGGCTACTGTACCCAGCAAGGCTCTCAATCAAGATAGAAGGCCAAATAAAGAGCTTCCAAGACAAAAGAAGTCTAAAAGAATATGCCTCCACCATACCAGCTCTACAAGAAATGCTACAAGGACTGCTTTAAGGAAAGGAAGGAAAAGAGAGAGATGGAGAGGAACACAGGTTCATAAATGGCAATGAATAAGTACCTTTCAATAATAACCTTAAATGTAAATACATTAAATGCACCAATTAAAAGACATAGAATAGCTGAATGGATAAGAAAGCATGACCCACACATATGCTGCCTACAAGAGACCCACCTCAGGTGAAAAGACCATCACAGGATAAAAGTGAAAGGATGGAAACAAATTTTCCAAGCAAATGGACAAGGTAAAAAAGCCGGGGTAGCAATTCTCATATCAGACAAAATAAACTTCAAAAACAGGGCCATAAAGAGAGACCCAGAAGGTCACTTCATAATACTCAAGGGCAGAATCAACCAAGAAGACATTAAGACCATAAATATATATGCACACAACATAGGAGCACCCAAACATATAAAGAAAATCCTAGAGGACCTCAAGAAAGATATTGACAGCAACACAATTATACTAGAGGATTTTAACACCCCACTGAAAAAATGGACAGATCTTCCAAACAAAATATCAACAAACATGTGGCATTAAATGACACCCTAGACAAAATGGACCTAATTGATATATAGAGAGAGCCCTCTATCCCAAAGAAGCTAAATACACATTCTTTTCAAATGCACATGGGATATTTGCAAAGATAGAGCACATGATAGGACACAAAACGAGTCTCACCAAATTCAGGAAAATAGAAATCATACCAAGCATTTTCTCTGATCACAAGGGACTGAAATTGGAAACCAACCCCACAGGAAAAAACCCTAAACACCCCAAATCATGGGGACTGAATGATATGGTATTAAACAACGAATGGGTCAAGATTGAAATTACGGAAGAAATAAAAAAGCTTCTGGAAACAAATGAAAATGAACTCACAACAACCCAAAACTTATGGGACACGGCCAAGGCAGTCCTGAGAGGGAAGTTCATAGCAATACAGACTTATCTAAAGAAGACAGAAACATTTCAAACAAACAACCTAACCCGATGCCTGCAAGAACTCGAAGAGCAACAACAAAGACAGCCCAGAGCAAGTAGAAGGAAGGAAATAAGCAAGATCAGAGCAGAATTAAATGACATAGAGACTAAAAGCACAATTCTAAGGATCAATGAATCCAGGAGTTGGGTTTTTGAAAAGATAAACAAAATAGACAAGCCTTTGAGTAGGCTCATCAAGAAAAGAAGAGAGAGGACCCAAAGAAACACAATCAGAAATGAAAGAGGAGAGATTACAACTGATACCACAGAAATAGAAGGGATTGTAAGAAATTACTATGCAGAAATGTATGCCAAGAAATTTGAAAACCTAGGAGAAATGGACAAATTTCTAGAAAAATACATTCTTCCAAAACTCAATGAAAAAGAAGCAGGAAACCTGAACAGGCCAATAACAGCAGATGAAATTGAAGCAGTAATCAAAAAAACTCCCATTACACAAAAGCCCTGGACCAGATGGTTTCACAGGAGAATTCTACAAAGCTTTTAAGGAAGAGCTAACCCTATTCTTCACAGACTATTCAAAAAAATCCAAGAGGAGGGAAAACTCCCCAACTCTTTTTATGAAGCCAGCATCATCCTAATTCCAAAACCAGATAGAGACACAACAAAGAAAGAAAACTTTAGGCCAATATCGCTGATGAACACAGACGCTAAAATTCTCATTAAAATATTGGCAAATCGCATCCAACAATACATCAAAAAGATCATACACCACAACCAAGTGGGATTCATCCCAGGGATGCAAGGATGGTTCAGTATTCATAAATCAGTAAATGTAATACATCACATAAACAAAAGTAAAGAAAAAAACACATGATCATATGAATAGACACGGAAAAAGCTTTTGATGGGGTACAACATCCATTTATGATAAAGGTACTCAGAAAAATGGGAATAGAGGGAGCATTCCTCAATATAATAAAGGCCATATATGAAAGACCTACAGCCAACATCATACTCAATGGACAAAAACTAAAATCTTTTCCACTAAGATCAGGAACAAGACAAGGTTGCCTACTTTCACCACTTCTATTCAATATAATACTAGAAGTTCTAGCCACAGCGATAAGACAAGAAAAGGAAATAAAAGGCATTCAAATCGGAAAGGAGGAAACAAAACTAGAATTGTTTGCAGATGACATGATAGTGTACATGGAAAATCCTATAGCTTCTATGAAAAAAACTGCTGGAACTAACAAATGAATATGGCAAAACAGCGGGATATAAAGTCAATATCCAAAAATCAAAGACATTTTTGTATACCAACAATGAAACAGCAGAAGCAGAAATCAAGAAAAAATCCCATTTGATGTAGCAAAAACAAAAATAAAATATCTGGGAATAAACCTAACCAAGGAGGTTAAAGACCTGTATGCAGAAAACTACACAGCAGTGAAGAAAGAAATCAAGGAAGACACAAACAAATGGAAACATATACCGTGTTCATGGTTTGGAAGAATTAACATCATCAAAATGTCCATACTACCCAAAGCAATGTACAGATTCAATGCAATACCTATTAAAGTACCAATGGCATATTTCACAGACATAGAACAAACACTTCAAAAATTTATATAAAACCATAAAAGACCCTGAATAGCAGCTGCAATTTTGAGAAAGAAGAACAAAATAGGAGGGATCCCAATTCCTGATATCAAATTGAATTACAAGGCCACTGTAATCAAAACAGCCTGGTATTGGCATAAAAACAGGCACATAGACCAATGGAATAGAACAGAGAGCCCAGAAATAAACCCAACTCTCTATAGTCAATTAATATTCTACAAAGGGGCAGTAACATAAAATGGAGTAACGATAGCCTTTTCAACAAATGGTGTTTCGGAGAACTGGACAGCTACACTGAAAAAAATGAAACTCGAGCAGCAAATTACACCATACACCAAAATAAATTCAAGGTGGATAAAAGACTTAAATGTAATCCGTGACACCATTAAAACCCTAGAGGAGAATATTGGCAGGAAAATCTCAGATATTCCACGCAGCAAGATTTTTACTGATACATCCCCTAATGCAAGGGACACAAAGGAAAGAATAAACAAATGAGATCTAATCAAAATTAAAAGCTTCTGCATGGCTAAGGAAAACAGTATCAAGGTAAAAGAGAAGCAACAGCTTGGGAAAACATATTTGCCAATGATACCTCAGACAAAGGTTTAATCTCCAAAATATACAAAGAACTCACTCTACTCCACTCAAAGAAGATGAGCAAGCCAATTTAAAAATGGGCAGAGGACTTGAACAGATACTTCTCCAAGGAGGGCATACAGAGGATCCAGAGACACATGAAAAGATGCTCGATATTGCTAGCTATCAGAGAGATGCAAATTAAAACCACAATGAGATACCACTTTACATTGGTCAGAATGGCTATCATAAACAAAGAAACAACAAGTGCTGGAGAGGTCGTAGGGGAGAGGGGACCCTAGTTCACTGTTGGTGGGATTGCAGACTGGTACAACCACTATGGAAAACAGCATGGAATTTTCTAAGAAAACTAAAAATGGATGTGCCTTTTTACCCAGCAATTCCACTCTTAGGAGTATATCCAGGAACCCTGAAACGCCAATCCAAAAGAACCTATGCACCCCAATGTTCATAGCAGCACAATTTACAATAGCCAAGAATTGGAAGCAACCTAGATGCCCATCAGTAAACGACTGGATCATAAAGCTATGGTACATTTACACAATGGAATTCTATGCTGCAGAAAGGAAGAAGGAGCTCCTACCCTTTGCAACCTCATGGATGGAACTGGAAAGCATTATGCTGAGCGAAATAAGCCAGGTGGTGAAAGACAAATACCATATGATCTCACCGTTAACAGGAATCTAAACAAACCAAACAAGCAAGCAAAATACGACCAATGACACTCAAATATGGAACAGGCTGACAGGGTCCAGAGGGGAGAGGGGAGGGAATCATAGGGGAAAGGGGGATGTACTCACATGAACAAGTAGAAAGGACACATGGACAATAACTAAGGTGGGGGGTGGAAATGGGAGGGAGGTAGGGAGCACTGAGTTGGGGCAGGGCTGGGAATATAAACAGAAAACTGTACTTGAACAAGAATTAAATAAAAATAAAAATTGAAAAAAAATAAATAAAAAACAAATATTCCATGTCTTTACACAATACTATTCTTTAAACCTGAAGTGTCCATCCCATTTTATATTTCTGATAAACTCCTAGTATTTCTGATAAACTCCTCAATCCCTCTAAGAAATCTTTCATGGTTCTTCTGTTTGAATTTAGGCACTGCTCCCTCCAGATCTTTGGTGGAGAGCATGTTGTAAACGCCTGTGTGAACACTTGTCTCTTCCAGAGAATGTGAGCCCTTTGTTTGTTGCAAGTGGATCTTATACATTACTGTATTTCCCCATGCCTGGCAGTTCCTGAAGAACTGTTTAAGGGTGAAGAGAAGAAAAAAGAAAAGAAGGAAAAGAGGAATGAACACATGAATGTGAGATTTCTGCAAGGGAAAAATGGACTCATTTTGTAAAGTCACATATTAACAGTGGCACCTTGGGGACATTCTGTAACCTTGGAATTCCTGGGTTCTCATCTGAGCTCTATTTGTTACTGAATATATGGAAAATCATTCCCCTCTTTGGGCCTTGGTTTATTACCTATGAATTGTGAAGTGGGCAATCAGGATAATATCAAAAATTCTTTCTTAAGAATTTGTTTTTCTTTATCTTAAGAACCACTTCTTGCCCTGGCTGGTGTAGCTCAGTGGATTGAGCGCAGGCCTGCAAACCAGACAACCACAGTTCGATTCCCAGTCAGGGCACATGCCTGGGTTGCAGGCCAGTTCCTGGCAGGGGCCAGTTCCCAGCAGGGGATGCACGAGAAGCAACCATACATTGATGTTTCTCTTCCTCTCTCCTTCCCTTCCCCTCTAAAGATAAATAAATACAACATTAAAAAAAAGAACCACTTCTTGAATATTTGTTCAATTCAAAGCACCTTGTTATATGTGGGAATATAAATACGAATCAGGCACAGTTTTTTTCTTGGAGATGTGCCTCAGTTTTCCCATCTGTAAAATGGAAGAGTGAAACAAATGACCTCTAAAAGCTCTTTCAACTTTAATACTCCACTGATTCTATGCATGTGAATTTATCTGCTGTGTGGCCTTAGGTCAATCATTCCCTTTTTCAAGCATGAGTTTTCCAATTTTTAAAATTAGATGGCTAGACGAGATTATATCTAAGGACTCTTTGAATTCTATTATTCTTTGGTATTCTAGTTCATATGGTAGATGTGAATCTATGATGCTTTGCTCCTAGTCTTCCTGTGCATTTTTGTTTTTCACCACTGGGACCTTTTCTAGGTGAATGTGAGGTTGGGGGGAAGGGCTCAAGGCTGAGGGAAAATCTCATGGCAGGTTACATCAGTTATTTTGACACCCTCCACCCTACCTGTCTGTGTGTTCTGGAACAGGACTGCCCATGTAGAACTAGCTATGGCTGAGCTCCTTTTTTGAACCCCTGTCAGTTCCTATTAGAGTACAGGCAGGAAACACTGGGCAGCTGTGCCTATCTCTGCTATAAATCAAGAAAGGTTCTAAATGATGGCCCAGGTACAAAAAATAAAATTAATCAATTATTAATTAATTAAAGAACATTTGTTTTTGCTGATCAGGTCTATATTAATTCTCTCTCTCCATTTCTCCCTCCCTCCCTTCATCTTTCCCTCACTCTCTCCTTCCTATTTTTTCTTTTGGAAAGCTTTCCAGGTAGGAGGTCATGAGAGATGATGACTGACAGACCACCTCATCGGTCAACCCATGGGTCCTGGTCCTGGAATGTGACACAGACTGGGTGGGACTCTCTCCTTGCCTTGTTGTTGTGCCCTGAGGTTTATCAAGCCTGGTTTCTCTAGTCCTGTAAGCAATGGCTCCTGGACGTCTTGTTCTCTAGAGAAGTTAACCCTGATCACTGGCCAAAGAGACTCTGACTCCAACAGTAAAGAGTCTAGAGATCGACTTCCACCAAGATGGAGGCATAGGTGGAAACACTGTGCCTTCTCCCACAACCAAGTTTGAATACAACAAAGGTTTGGAGAAACAAAGACACAGCCAAAGGACAGAAAATTGAATTATACGGAAGTCCAACTACATCTAACCGTTCAACAGGGACAGTAGGAGGGGCGGAGCCAGCAGCAAGCAGGGTCAGGCAGGACAGATCCCCCGACTTAGGCGCGCAGGCAGCCCGGAACCAGTTGGGGTGTGGGGCAGACTGACCCCAGTTGCACATTCGCGCACAGTGAGACAGACCATGCAGGCCCCAGGGGGCGAGGGCTGACGGCGGTGGCACACTCGCGTGCAGTGGGACGAAACGCGTGGGCCCGGTGATGGCAGCAGCTGCAGCACCAGTGAGGGCTGCGGCAGCAGGCGGCAGACGGGATGCCATAGTCCCTCTTTGACCCCGCCCCCACATACAGCATCACAACCCAGCGACTTAGTTGCCCTGATCTAGTGAACACCTTAGGGCTCCGATCCTGCTACAGAACAGGCACAAACAGCCCAAAAGATGGCGCAAGAAGAACTCAAAGTTCCAGAGCCAATAACTCTAAGCGACCAAGAAATTGCCAGCCTCTCAGAAGCACAATTCAAGACACTGTTTATCAGGATGCTAACAGAACTGGTAGATTATAGTCACAAATTAGAGGAACATATGAAGGCTAAACTGATTGAAATGAAGGGAGATATCCAGGAATCCAATAGTGATGGAAAGGAAACTGGGACTCAAATCAATGGAATGGACTAGAAGGAAGAACGAAACATCCGACCAGAAAGGAATGAAGAAATGAGAATTCAAAACGATGAGGAGAGGCTTAGGAACCTCCAGGACATCTTTAAACGTTCCAACATCCAGATTATAGGGGTACCAGAAAGGGGAAAGAAACAGCCACGAGTGGAAAATGTATTTGAACAAATAATAAAGGAGAACTTCCCCAGTCTGGCAAAGGAAATAGACTTCCAGGAAATCCAGGAAGCTCAGAGAGTCCCAAAGAAGTTGGACCCAAGAAGGAACACACCAAGGCACATCATAAGTACATTAGCCAAGAAGAAAATGAAGGAGAGAATCCTAGAAGCAGCAAGAGATAAGGGGACAGTCACCTACAAAGGAGTACCCATCAGACTGTCAGTGGATTTCTCAAAAGAGACCTTCCAGGCAAGAAGGGGCTGGAAAGAAGTATTCCAAGTCATGAAATCCAAAGACCTACAGACAAGATTGCTTTATCCAGCAAAACTTTCATTTAGAATGGAAGGACAGATAAAGTGCTTCTCAGATAAGGTCAAGTTCAAGGGGTTCATCATCACCAAGCCCTTATTATATGAAATGCTAAAGGGACTTATATAAGAAAAAGAAGATGAAAAAGATGAACAGTGAAAGGACAGCAAACACACAGTTATTAACAACCACACCTAAAACAAAAGCAAACCAAGAGGACAGCTAGATCAGGAGTGGAACCATAGAAATGGAGATCACATGGAGGGTTAGCAACAGGGGAGTGGGAGGAGGAGAAGGGAGGAGAAGGTACAGAAAATAGCATAGACAGTAGGTAGAAAATAGATAGGGGGAGGGCAAGAATAGTTGGGGAATTATAGAATCTAAAGAACTTGAGACACATGGTTATAAACTAAGGGGGGAGAATGGTGGGGGAGGGAGTGTGTGGGGGAGGGGAATGAAGGGGGGGAATAGAACAACTGTAATGGTATAATCAATAAAATATATTTTTTAAAAAAGAGTCTAGAGATAAAACAAGGGAGCAAACTAAGAAGAACTGATCCAAGCCAGGCAAAGTTTGCTTAGGACAGCACTGGCTGATAGTGCAAATGCAACTAGGACATCTAGAAACCATGGAACAACAGCATGATAGCATATTCCAGCTTGAAGTTGTTGGTGGTGAGCACTGAAAAGACCATGAGGTGAGGGAACAGTAGATGGTGAACAAAGTGTGGTTAAAAATCCATCTCTGGTCACCCTTAAAATGTATGAAATTAGTCAGGTCATTTCAGCTGTCTGAGTCTCAGTTTGTACTTATACTTTTGCTTTTATCAATAAACTTGGTATGAATAACAGAGTTTTTACCAAGAGGTTCATTATAAATTAAGAGTGAGGGTTGGCAAATTTTTTAAAGTTCCAGAGAGTAAATATTGTAGGTGTTGTGAGGCACATGGTCTTGGTAGCAACTACTCAATTCTGCACTTATAGCACAAAAACAGCCACAAACAATACGTAAATTAATGACCATGGCTATATTCTAATATAACCTCTTTACAAAAACAGGCAGTGGGCCATATTTGGCCCACATGCTATAGTTGAAGATCCCTGTTTAAAAAGGTGCAGTGGTTTCAATACATACATTTTACTTTTGGCTATATCAATAAAATTATTATTTTTCAAAACAAGGGAAATAAGCCAGGCAGTGAAAGACAAATACCATATGATCTCACCTTTAACAGGAACTTAAACAAGAAAATAAACAAGCAAGCAAAATATGACCAAAGACACTGAAATTCAGAACAGGCAGGCTGACAGGGACCAGAGGGGAGAGGGGAGAGAATTTCAGGGGAAAAGGGGAAGGATTCACAGGAACTAGTATAAAGGACACATGGAGAACAACTAAGTGGGGTGGAAACTGGAGGGAGATGGGGAGCATGGGGGGTGGCCTGGGATGGGAGTGGGGAACGGAAAACTGTACTCGAACAACAATTAAATAAAAAAAAACAAAGGAAGTTGCATTCTTTTCTATTCTGTACTGCTCATCAGATGTTCTATTTCCACCTCTGTTCCTCATTCTTTAAAACTTATATAGAAATAGTAGAGTAGGCACAGAGGAGAGGTTAGTAAAGTGAAGGAGAAGCAAGATCCCAAGTTCTGTGTGGAATTACTGAAAGAACTGGAGTCAGGCCTCATGATGAGGCTGGCAGAATAGATAGTGTGTGTGGTACTAAGGAGCTACAACATATTAGTAGAAGCTACAGAGAGACCAAGAAGAAGGTTAACTAACATGAAGAAGACCTTGGGAGTAAGCTATCTAATCATGAGTTCCTGTAATTGGAAGTGTACAAGCAGAACATGAAAGACTGGTTGGGTGGAAATGCTCAGAAAGAATCAGGTAGGATTAGATGAGCTGACTTTGAAGGTTTGGTCAAGTCCTGAACTTATGTTTTCCCCATCCTGCCTACTAGACAAAATACATGAAAATACTTTGTTAAGTTGATTTTATTCATTTATCTAATACCTCCTGAACACTATTTGGGACCAGGCACTAGGCTAGGGTACTGGGACAGAAAGGTGCAAATCAAAGGCTACCAAACTAATAAATAGACCATACACTTATCACCCGAAATTTTGATTATACTAAAAACCAGAGGTTCCTGAAGAAATTGAAAGGAGTGGACTTACCACAAGTATGGAAATCTATGGGCCAACAGCAAGGCATTAGCTCTCTATATTACAGGTTAAGTCTAAGAGAAGTATAGAACAAGTGGCATCTATCTGATTTGGACTAATCCTACACAAACTTGGGTGACAGTATTTTATAGGATGAAAAGAATCAGTTGAATAGAAGTGACAAAACCAGCAATAATTTTCGCTATTTATAACAATTCACACCAAGGCAGCAGTCTCTGGAAGCATAATTGAGCATATCTTTTCAGCAGAGAAGTTGATACTTAGTCTAAGAGGTCCCAGCTCAGTTTGATCTCAGTGAGAACTTCTTCATTTCCCAATATGTATCATTTTAATTGTCCATATGTTTCTGCAATGTAGTGTAGAGTTGAAGGACTGGATAGTTCTTTAGTATTCAGATATCCCGAATATTCAGATATTCAGATATCAGATAACTGATCTTATACCTTTAGTTTGTTCTTGCCTCCTAGAATTATATCTTAGATTGAGCATGTAAGATATTTCAGCTGTCACCAAAGCCATCAAGAGAAGTATCTCCTTTGAAAGCCTTATTTTCCCTCTCTGTATCATGCTTCCATATCTCTGAAAGAAGCAGCATGATGTAGAATATGGGCTTTAAGGTCAGACATACCTGGTTTAAAATCCTAATCAAAATATTTAATAGCCAAAAAAAAATTTAATAGCCAAGTGAATCTTAAGCAGGTCACATATACTTTCTGACCCTCAATTTCTGTTTTTTTCTGTAAAATAAAAATAACAATACTTAATTCATAGATTTACTGTAAATATTTTAATACTATATCCAAGAGCCTAGTACAGTGTCTGAGGCAAAGTGTAAAATTCAATCAATGATAGCTTTTATTATAGAGAAAGTAAATGCTCACTGAAGTCAGCACTCTGGGTATTAGATTCAACATTGGCATGTACTGGCTCTGTAACCTTGAAAAGATCAGCTCATTAATTGAGAGCTCAGTTTTTTTCATTCAGATAGTAACAGTTCTTACCTTCCAGAATGTATGGAAAATAAATGAGTCAAATATATTTAACATACCTCTCACATGGTCTAGCACATGTGGAGTTTAAAAACGAAAATATGTATGCTAATTGTTATGAAAACTTATTCAGTCTCCTGCTCACTGTGTCAGCCTCTAAGGGTTTTTTAAAAGATTTTATTTATTTACTTTTAGAGGGGAAAGGAAGGAGAGAGAGAGAAATATCAATGTATGGTTGCCTCTCGTGAGTCCCCCTCTAGGAACTAGCCTGCAACCCAGGCATGTGCCCTGACTGGGAATCGAACTGCGATTGTGTGGTTTGCAGGCCTGCGCTCAATCCACTGAGCTACACCAGCTGGGGCTGGTTTTTGTGGCCAGCTGGGTGGAGTGACTATACTCTCTCACTTCTGCAAGATGGAAGTCTAATGCCCTACTAAGGTAACCGTGGTTAGCCCGAGAAAGCCCACTGGCCAGACCATGATTACTTCCTTGGCCCATTCTTTCATACTCATTACCCTTCTGTTTGCCCCTCTGATACCTCTCCCCTCACCAGCAACTAACATAAGTTACAGGTTCATGGGGGATGAGTGGGAAATGGAGCACAGTAAAGAGGGGAAAGATTTATTTATTTATTTATCTTTAGATGGGAAGGGAAGGAGAGAAATATCAATGTATGGTTGCCTCTCATGAGTCCCCTGCTGGGAACTGGCCTGCAACCCAGGCATGTGCCCTGACTGGGAATCGAACTGCGATCGTGTGGTTTGCAGGCCCGCGCTCAATCCACTGAGCTACACCAGCCAGGGCAAGAGGGGATGTTTTTAAAGAGCTGTGCCACTGATCTGTTATAAGCATTTGTCTGGGAATCAAAGACTCAGGTTTCTTGTCTGATCTTATACTAACTCAGTTTTGTTTTGTTTTGTTTTTTCACTTTTACCATAGACAAGTTTCTTCCTGTCCCTACCTTTAAAAGGGACTCTTCTGTCTTTGAATCCTTCTGGCTCTGACAGTCTAAGAATCTAAGAAAAAGCTAGACTCGTAAGAAAACAAATTCAAATAGCAACATCTCATCCTGTTGGTTGCTTCCAGAGAAAATTTGAAAGGCATCTGATGTTACAATAGGTATGTGAATCTTTTATGTAACCCTAAGAAAGGGGAGATGGACCTAATGATGTCCTTGAAAATGCTGAGATCTCTAACTCGGGAGGCTGAACATTTCTCAAACATTTCAGTTTGAGAAAGATACAAGTCTTATAAATATTCTGGGAAACGTGAGGCTGCCCAGGCCTAGCCCTAGATGAGGAGGAGCAAGTATGAGCCAGCACCTGGCAAGATGCCCCCACATCATCATCATTCCAGAACAATGATTTGTGAAAGTGACCTGGGCTTTTGCCCAGGAATGGTTTCTAACCTTCATTTAACCCCAGTACTTTGGGGTTCAAAAGTCAGGAGCTTTATTTCCTGGCTGTGTTATCCTGGGCATTGGTTAGGAGCCTTCTGAGAGCTCTGAATAGAAGGAAGTAAATTTGTCATCCTAAAACTTTGTGATCTTAAACCTTGTGGATCACAGACCCCTTTGAGAGTTGGACAGAAGCTATGGTCCCGCTCCCTAGAAAAACGTTGACTAACAAAAAATTGTGTTTTCATATACTCTAATTTAAATCATCTGCCTTAAAGGACAAGAGGAAAACAACTGATTGTATGCATTTATCTAAAAGATGTGTCTATTAGAAAGGGGCTTAGAAGTTGGGGCAGGGTGAGTATGGGGTAGGGCCTCTTTGTTACAGATGCCAAGAAGAGACACAGAAGCTAGTAGGGGCACTGGAAGGGGAAAGGATACACAAGCCCTGAAGTTTCACATATTCTGAGTTACTATGCAAAGTCATCCTAATTTAGCCATAGTTACTTCAGGAACATTTCATAAACTCACTAAACTTCCCAAGCTCTGATTCCACATTCAATGCGCAAATTTATGACTATACAGTAACCATTTGACATTCTGAGGAAATATACCCAGAAACATCTAAGAATCCCCAAATCTGAGGACATTACTAATTGAGGTGTAAATGCATAGTACACAACTGATCTTACCAACATTGTGTGATATGCTATACTATACTATACTATTGTGTGCCCATACTATAGCCATGCCATTAACATGACTCCAATTTCTGTCCAGTACTTTTGTATGACACAACGTCCTCCTCATCACTATTCTGACATGTAGCATTTAAATTTGTTGTTTTACAGTTTGTTAATTCTTCAGCTGAGAGCATACACAAGGCACTTTGACATTCTTTGATCTCAATCAACTTCATGGCAGTCTTTAAAGCAGTATAATAATTATGCTGTGAAATCTGTGTAGATCCATTCTCAGTCTGCACTACAGATAACAAAGTGTCAGCTTCCATTACTTATGAATGTTTATACTCCTGTTTGTTCTGGTGCACAATGAAAAAGGGGAATCTCATTCAAATTAAATTTTCTAACTCCCCAGAGTCTCCTTTGAAAGGCCAATATTCTCCTTGCAAACATTCACAGAATCACAGATGGGAGGGCTTCAGGGATCAGAGATCAGGGGTTATTAAACAAAATCACATGTCAAAACCTCTTGAAGAATGAATGAAAGGTAGAAGATGACAACATCCTCATCTCCCCACCTCTGCTGTTCACCACCCCCACCATAAGCAGACCACGGCCCAGAAGGTCTTTCTTTCCCATTGGGCTTATAAGGGCAGCCATGTGGAAATAACACAAGGGACCCTGCCACAATAATCATCTAGCTTGGGGAACACTATCATCTTCTGTAAGCAGAGGTTTCCTATCAAAAAAGAGTCCAAGTGGCCAGAAAGGCTCTTTGGTCCTGCAGCTTTCTGATTCTAAATCTCCCCTACCCCAAAGAGAGACACCAAATAGTCCTGCCTGGTAAGACACATTTCATCACTTTGGGCAGCATTGGCCAGGAACAAATGAAGCCCAACAAAAATACCACAAATGCTGAGAAAATTAAGCTGCCATCAAAACCACTGCCACAAAAGTAGGCCAGGACCTACATGCTAAACCTAAATAGGGAATCTGCCTGATAAAACTAAATATTTAAATAGAATCAAAAGTCTCACGTTTTTCAAGAATTTTATTTATCTTTAAAGGGGAAGAGAAAAAGAAAGGGAGAGAAACATCAATGTATGGTTGCCTCTCATGTGCCTTATACTGGGAACTGGCCTGCAACCTAGGCATGTGCCCTTATTGGGAATCAAACCATGACTCTTTGGTTCACAGGCCTGTGCTCAGTCCACCGAGCTACACCAGCCAGGGCAGGATCGAAAGTTTCTTAAAGTGTCCTGGCTGGTGTGGTTCAGTGAATTGAGTGCTGGCCTGCAAATCAAAGGGTTGCCAATTTGATCCCCACTCAAGGCTCATGCCTGGGCTGCGGACCAGGTCCCCAGTGGAGGGGCAGTGTGCTAGAGGCAACAGCATGTTGATATTTCTCTCCTTCTCTTTCTCTCTCCCTTCCCCTCTCTCTAAAAATAAATAAATAAAATATTTTTAAAGTTTCTTAAAGTAATGTCCAAAATGTTCAAGATAAATTTACAAAATCATGCATCATAACAATAACCAAAAAATTACAACTTGAATGAGAAAATAAAACTAACTAATGCCAACACAAAAATGAATCACATGTTGAAATTATTTTACAAGGATTTTATTTTTTAAATATTTTTAATTTAATTATTGTTCAAGTACAGTTTTCTGTCTTTTTGCTTCCATCCCAGCCCACCCCTCAGTGCTCCCCACCTCCCTCCCATTTCCACCCCCCTTAGTTGTTGTCCATGTGTCCTTCATACTAGTTCCTGCAAATCCTTCCTCTTTTCCTCTGAAATTTCCATTTCAAAAAGCCATTTGAAAAGAGAATTAATCATTATCTTGAAGAAATGAAAAGAGAATTTCAATAGATATAGAAAGCAAAAGCAATAAAATGACACACTTCTGCTCAATAATTCAATGAAAATTATACACAAAAATAACTGAAAAGCTCACCTGTTTGTTGAGCTCAATAGTAGAGTGAAAAAGGCAGAACATGGAATTAGCGAACTTGAAGAAAGATCAATTGAATGTCCTCAAGCTTAACAACAGAGAGAAAAGAGGCAAAAATGAATAGAGACTGTGGGACAATAACAAAGGGTACACATTATGAATACTTGAATACCCAGAAAGGGTATAAAAAGAGAATGGGAGTAAAAATGCATTGGAAGTAATACTGGTTGAAAATTTTCCAAATTTGGCTAAATACACAAATTTGCAGATGCAAGATAGTGAGAAACCCCGAATAGGACAAACCCAAAGAAATTCATGACAAGATACATCATAATTAAACTTCTGAAAACTAAAGAAAAAGGAAAATAATTTAAAGGCAGCTCAACAGACATGAGGTATTACCTGTGTGAAAAGACTAATAAGAAAAACAATGGGCTTGGGCCTGTGAACCAAAGGATCCCGGTTTGATTCCCAGTCAGGGAATATGCTTGGGTTGCAGGCCAATTCCCAGCAGGGAACGCATGAGAAGAAACTGTACATTGATATTTCTCTCCTTCTTTCCTTCCCTTACCCTCTAAAAATAAATAAATAAAATCTTTAAAAAAAAGAAAAACAGTGGATTTCTCATCATTTATTTACAAAATAAATAAACCTAAAAAAAAACTATGGTACATTTACACAATGGAATACCACACAGCAGAAAGAAAGAAAGGAGCTCCTACCCTTTGCAACATCATGGATGGAAATGAAGAGCATTATGCTAAGTGAAGTAAGCCAGGCGATGAAAGACAAATACCATATGATCTCACCTATAAGCTTAACCTAATTACAAAAACAAGAGAGCAAAATATAACCAGAGACATTGAAATTAAGAACAAACTGACAGTGACCAGCAGGGAGGGGGAGAGGATAACGGGGTGGGGGAAAGGGAAGGGCCATCAAGGAACATGTATAAAAGACCCCTGGATAAAGCCAAAGGTGGGTAGGACCGAGAGTGGGAGGTGGGGAGAAAATGGAGACAACTGTACTTGAACAATAAAAGAATTAAAATAAAATAACCAAACCTCTAGCAAGACTAACAAATGTAAAAGAAGACTAAATTACCAGAATTAGGAATGAAATAAAATGTTGCTATGAATATGCCAGTCATTAAAATAATAAGGGAATAGTACAAACAATATGACACTGTTAAATTTGAGAACTTATAAGAAATGGACCAATTCCTTTAAAACCAAAGCCAAATCTCAACCAAGATGAAACAGGTATTCTCAATAGTCCCATAACCATTAAAGTAATTGAACTCATAATTCAAAAGCTCCAAAAATAAATCTTCTAATCTATATCATTTTACTGTGTAATTATTATCAATCTTTGAAAAAGAATGACCACCAATTCTTTATCATCTCTTCCAGAAAACAGAAGCACTTCCTAACTTATTTTGAGGCCATTATTACTCGGACACCAAAACCAGACAAAAAATCTACAAAGGGGAAAAAGACACACACCAATAGCACTTATGAACGTCAACACAAAAGTGTACAACAAAACAGAAAATTACATCCAACACTGTGACTAAATGGGATTCATTCCTGATATGTAATGTTGGTCCAACTTTCAAAAACCAATGTATTCTATTACATTTGTCCCAATTTTCTCCCTTTTCCCTCCTCTGCCTATCTCCCCCTCCTCACTCCCAGTTAATCCCAGCACTGTTGTCCATGTCTGTGGGTCATTTATACATGTTCTTTGTCTAGTCCTTTCCCCTTTTCCATCATTATCCCCCTCTTCCCTCCCCTCTGGTCACTTTCACTCTGTTCCATGTTTCCATGCTTGTGGCTCTATTTTGTTTATTAGTTTATTTTGTTCATGAGATTCCTCTTATAAGTGAAATCATATGGTATTCACCTTTCACTGACTGGCATATTTCACTTAGCATAATGCTCTGCAGTTCCATCCATGCTGTAGCAATGGGTAGGAGTTCCTTCTTTCTTCTGCTGTATAGTATTCCATTGTGTAAATGTACCAGTTTTTTTATCAACTGCAATATAATAACAATAAAAATGATTTAAAAAATAAATATGTTTGCTTGTGAAAAACAATTTTGTATTATACAATGAAATCCATTTGGTATGAGTCTACCATTTGGGGGAAATCATTACAATTTGATCAAAATATACATATTTGTTCTGATGTAATTGTATTCAAAAATAAAATATTACACCTATAGATTTAATAAGTAAATATATTTTATATTTTACATATATTTGCACTGTAAAAATATAATATTTATATAATACATATGTCATAGAAAATTGGCAGTATAATACACTAGGCAGAGCATCACATTGGATGCGAGAGTACATGAAATATTGACAAGCTCCAACATCAACTAAGAAAGTACCCTTTGACAAATCACAAAATGCAGCCCTATTTTATTTCATTTGTCCATAAAACATGAAAAATGGACTAGGTAATTTATAAAGACCCTTTAACATCAAAGAAGTAATAAAAATTATGAAGTATGGTTAAAATTTACCAAAAAAAATGTAATCCAGTATATCAACAGGCTAAAGAAGAAAAATAATATGGTGATTATCAATTTAATTCAGAAAAGGTATTTCGCAAAATAATACCTATTCATGATAAAAATAAAACTCTCAGAAAATTAAATTTAGAAATAATTAGAATTCAATAAAGATCATCTCCAAAATCCTACACATAACATTATATTTTATGGTAAAAGACTGAGTGCTTTCTCCTATGATTGGAAACAAGGCTATGGTGCTCTCTCTTCTCACCCATTCAACAGTAATGGGAATTCTGGACACTGAAACAAAGCAATAAAAATAAATAAAGGCATATAGATTGAAAATGGAGAAATAAAACTGCTCTTATTTATAGGAGGCATGGTTTTCTATGTAGAAAATTCTAATCAACAAACATAACTTCTAGAAGTAATCATTGATTTCAGCAAGGTTTCAGGATACCAGATCAACACACAGAAATCAAGACATGTCTACATACTAAGAATGACAATAGGTAGGCCAGAATTAAAAACATTTACTGCCACTCTAAATAAAATGAAATAACTTGATATACACTTAACACAACATGTACAGGATATATATGCTGAAAATTGAAAAGTGCTGAGAAAAAAAATCAAGAAAACCTAAAGAACTGGAGACAGACAATGTGTTCATGTGTTGAATAACTCAACATAGCAAACATATCAATTTTTCCCAAATCAATCTATAAGTTTAGTGCAATTGAATGTAATGTTTAATTCCTCACTGAAATCACAGAAAGACATAGACAAGCTCATTCTTCTGATTCAGAATTAACTTGAATCCCAAGTTTTCCATGTACTTGCTGACTGATCTTAAGGAAATAACTTTGCATCTTTTCAAATTCATGACCTGTAAAACAGGGATAATAATAGTTATCCCCTTTAAAGTACTGTTGGAATATTAAATTAGATATTAAATTAGGTATAGATAAAGTGTTGAGGATGATGCTATGGCAGAGACAGTTTACACCACCTATATCCCATTGTACTGATTACACAGATATTCTATATTTTCCAGATTCCTCTGGAGTTAGGTGTAGTCATATGTCTAAAAATTGAGCAAAAGAATATGTGTGAAAGTGATACACACCCCTTGCAGTCTTAGCCCATAAAAACCTTCCATAAAATAGCTTTCCTCTTTATTCCTCCATCTCAGATCAAAGAGATCAGGTGTGCAAGGATGAAACAAAACTTTGCACTCCAGTTGTGCTGGTTATTCTCCATTAGCTCTCACAATATCCACTCTCTGCTGTCTTCTACACTGCTGTGTACCCTCATAGACTTAACTTTATTGACAGCATTGTTTGGACTCCTAAGCCCATATGTTTTTTACTACACTTTCCATCTTCTCACATGCATGTCAAATGGTTAAATACTTCCATATCAATTGATAAGTAGCTGCTGATCTGTTTCCTCAGCTTTGGGAGACCTACATTTTTTCTCCTTATTACTATAATACCCTTTAGCAAGGTCACCTAAACCCCCAAGATTCTATCTGAGAGTACCTCATGACTATCACTGTTATTACTATAGTTGTGTGGGTAATGTTAGCACAGCATTATTATTAGACATTTCTTCTGTCTCTAGGCACTGTGGCATTACAATGGAGTCCCAAAGGAAGAGCTTGGCTGGGGGCACACAACCAAATTACCATAGTGTATTTACATCCTTTGTCCTCTTTGACACCTAAGGTTTTGTGAATGGACCAAACTTGTTTTCCAGGAGAGCATATAAGTTTGGTTCCATAGTGTGGCTAACTATTTTCACTTGGTAGGGCTCCATTTGCTCAAAGATGATGAAGTGAAGAGCCCAGCCTCACTGTAGTACTTCCCCTTGCTATTGAAATTGTGCTTCCATCTACTTAGCTCTTTGCATCTGCTGGAAGCTTTTTTCCTGATGTCAGTCACAAGAAATAGCATGAGATTTCTCAAGTCATGGCAGTAGCCTCTACTCTCATAACCTTTTAAAAAAGTGAGCTGGAGCATACATAATCATGGGGAAAGAAAGTATTAACTATCAGCTGTTTCAAGAGAAACATCTCTCACTTAGCTATAGCTTTCTGTTCAGAAGTCAGAGAAATTCTGCAGATCTTAATGAAGATGCACTGACCACCTGTTGTACATACCACCCTGTAGCTCACACCATTCTGTCCTGATACCAAGAATGCCTTCCTACACTCCCCATTCCTGACTACTCTTGTTCTAGGAGTCTCCTACTCATCCCATAAGATCCACATCAAAGCTGTCTCCAGGTAAAATATAGCTCTCCTCCAAGCTTTCAACACTTTAGGCTGGACCTCCATGCTAGTACATGTGGCTACATTCTTTGTATTCTACTTGGTTGTATACTACTCTTACTTTACCTATTAAAATATCTGTTTACAACTGAGTTCAACATAGTTCCAAGAGGAAGTTACCTTCAAACATTTATACTCTGTAAACATAAACTATGTTACATTTGACCTAGTCTCACACATATAACAGAAGCAAAACTTACAGCTACTCACTGCATATGTAGTCCACTCTGAAATGTTATTTTTTATTCTATTACATTCTATTTTAGTCTTTCAAGTTCCGGACTTAATCCAAGAAATGAATATCAAGACAACAATTGGGTTGCAAACCACAAAGCACCATCTTTAGGGTTTACTAGTAGCATCCAGAGAAAGTGAACTCTAGATTTTCCACTCCATTTTGACAACATCTTCTTTGCTTTGTTTTACAAATCAGATATTCAGGTAAGAGTCTTTGTTTTTAAGAAAACAAGTTCCAAGATTAAAAGAGAAACAAAAATAGAAACCCACTGGACTCCAAGCTCCTTGAAGACTGATGAAAGCCCAGGATTCAAAAGTAAGACTCAAAGACAATCTCTGTCACTTCCTGGCTATCTTAATCATCCATGATGTGGTTTGATCCTTGCACTTTAACTAAGACATGTGTATGTTTTTTCCCCTCAATCCATAGCTTACAACAACACATTTGAGTAGATATTCTAATTTTCACTTTTCAGATGAGGGAACGAAAGCTCAGTTAGAATTACTTGTCTGAGGTCACATAGCAAAGCCAGGAATATGATCCAGCATTCCTCATTAAATTTTGTGTCAGAATCCATACCTACATAACTGTGATTTGTTGTGCAATGTAATAGGAAGTATGTAGAATTTAAGAGCAATTTAAGCCAGGTTTAAATCCTGGTTTGCCCACTGCCTAGCAGGGGAATCTTGGTAATATCACCTTATTTTTCTCAGACTCAATTCATAAATATGTAAAATCATTAATAATTTACTTCACAGGAAGTTTTTTTTTAATTTTATTATTTCTTTTTAGAGAGGGGAAGTTGGGGGAAAAAAGAGAGAGGGAAATATCAATGTGTGGCTGCCTCTCACGCGCCCCCTACTGGGGACCTGACTCACAACCCAGGCATGTGTCCTGCCTGGGAATCAAACTGTGACCATTTGGTTCGCTGTCCAGCACTCAATCCACTGAGCCACACCAGCCAGAGCCACAGGAAGTTTTTTAATAATTAATGTGGTGATGCTTGTGAAGTATCTAGTACATAATTAGAATATAGTAAATGCTCAATAAATGGCCACACATATTTTCACATTCGGGACTCTTTCTAACATACAGCATAAAAATTATACTCCACCAGGAATGACAGGGGAATGAAGCCCAGATAATGCAGTACATAGAATTAAGCCTTTCAGAGCATGGAACATGGTAGAGTAGGGTGTAGAAAGTAGCTAGGAGAGCCAACAGAAAATAACAACACAAATTGGGTACAAGAACCTTCAGTTTTGGGACTCCTAATCTGTTTTCTTAAAGTTCTGAAGACAGTGTAAATTGCACACTGTAAAAACACATTTAATTTCAAACACAGAATTTCCAGGGAATTTATTTGTGCTGGCCTCGTAGAATATTGATAACAATATTCAAGTTATCATACAAATGTGACTCTTTATTCAGTCTCAATTGAATCCACAATTCTGTCTTTCAAACCCATTTATTTTTCTTTGTTGTCTCTGCCAGTTGCCTGGTCCAAGCCTCCAGAATTGCCACAGTGTCCGAATCATCTACTTGTTTCCAGTCTCCTTCCAGCCTAGACTCCACCTAGTTGCAAGGGAGACCTATCAAAATTCTAATTTAATTCAATCCAATTTATTATTTAATACTCATCATGGCTCTTCCTACACAGAGTAAAGTCCCAACTCTTGTCATTTGTTAAGGATATAAGCCATAGAGCCATCATTCTTAGATCAGATTCTATCATTACCACTTTTAGTTGTGGGACATCTAGAAAATTGTGTTACCTCTATAAAGCTCAGTTTCCTCATCTGTAAAATGAAGACAATAACAATACATATCTTAAAGGACTGTCAAAATATTAAATGTGTTTATCTTTTCAAAAAACCAACTCTTGGATTCATTGATCCTTATAATTGTGCTTTTGGTCTCTATGTCATTTAATTCTGCTCTGATCTTGGTTATTTCCTTCCTTGTACTTGCTCTGGGCTGTCTTTGTTGTTTTTCTTCGAGTTCTTGCAGGCGTCGGGTTAGGTTGTTTGTTTGAAATGTTTCTATTTTCTTTAGGTAAGCCTGTATTGCTATGAACTTCCCTCTCAGGACTGCCTTGGCCGTGTCCCATAAGTTTTGGGTTGTTGTGAGTTCATTTTCATTTGTTTCCAGAAACTTTTTGATTTCTTCCCTAATTTCAATCTTGACCCATTCGTTGTTTAATAGCATACCATTCAGTCTCCATGATTTTGG
>NW_028085108.1:112683-131948 GCF_014824575.4 Sturnira hondurensis | reverse complement strand
GAAAGCATTATGCTGAGTGAAATAAGCCAGGTGTTGAAGGACAAATACCATATGATCTCACCTCTAACAGGAAGCTAAACAACAAAACAAACAAGCAAGCAAAATATAACCAAAGACACTGAAATAGAGAACAGGCTGACAGTGACCAGAGGGGAGAGGGGAGGGAATTTCAGGGGAAATAAGGGAGGGATTTAGAGGAACCTATATAAAGGATACATGGACAACAACTGAGAAGGGTGGAAATGGGAGGGAGGGGGGAGGATGGGGGGTGGGACGGGATGGGAGTAATAGACAGAAAACTGTACTTGAAAAATAATTAAATAAAAAAATTGGAAAAAAAAAAAGAAGATAAAAATACGAACAGTGAAAGGACAGGAAACTCACAGTTATTAACAACCACACCTAAAACAAAAGCAAACCAAGAGGACAGCTAGATCAGGAGTGGAACCATAGAAATGGAGATCACATGGAGGGTTGGCAACAGGGGAGTGGGAGGAGGAGAGAGGGGGGAGAAAGTACAGAGAATAAGTAGCATAAAAGGAAGGTAGAAAATAGACAGGGGGAGGGCAAGAATAGTGGAGGAAATATAGAATCTAAAGAACTTGAGACACGTCATAAACTAAAGGGGGGGAATGGTGGGGGAGGGGGTGTCCAGGGTGGAGGGGAATGAAGGGGGGGAATAGAACAACTGTAATGGTATAATCAATAAAATGTATTTTAAAATAATAATAAAAAATTAATCCTCAAAAAAAATATTAAATGTGTTTTATGTAGATGTTAGCTATAATTTCTTGCACATTCATCCCATGTTCCAGCTAAACTATACCTCCTTGCATTCTAAATACATATGTCGTAATCTTCTTACTTTTGCTAATCTCAAAGAACTAGCAGAAGAACAAATCTATAGTTGGCAAAAGGAAGGAAATATTAAGAATAAAAGCTGAAATAAATAGTGACTGGAAAAAACAATATAAAAGATCGATGGAACTGAATTTCTTCTAAGATTAACAAAATTTACAAACCATTATATAGATTAAATATTGCTGACATTCCTTCAGATTCAGTGCTGGTGAAAGTCCTTTGACTTCTCTCACACACACTCAGACCCTTCAGAAGAAGCCATAAAATGCGGATTGCTTTGGGATCCAAACAGGTGGCCAAGGACCAGTCAAAGGAAGTATCTGAAATTAACCTGCACCAGATTCCCCTGCCAGAGACCCCAGAACCAACATACCTTTCAGCAGGCTTCAGACCACATGAGACCAGAGCCCAATTAGCTTGGGCTCCAAGAGTCACATCCAAAGGAACATCTCAGCAGGAATCAGATCTTGAGGAGGTGAATTCCACTTTGTGCGGTCATAACCTTCACAGAAGCTCATACATTGTGGTCAGGGATGACCTTCATAATCAGGAAATCTCAGAGTCAACCACACTCACAGAGGGGCCAACAACAATGAATACTTCACTACAACAGAAGGGCTTACATGACACACAAAAGAGACATTCCTGGAGAACCTTGTTTTGGTTATTAAAAAAAAAAAGACTGCTACTGAGCCCTACAGGACACCTACTACATAAGGCCACAATCCCAACACTGGGATGCACAGCATATATACCTAATTCACAGAAACAAACACATAGAAGTAGTCAAATGAAAAGACAAAGAAACATTCCCCTGATAAAAGAACAAGAGCAATCCCCAGAAAAAAAGAACTAAATGAGATGGAGGCAAGCAATCTATCAGATACAGAATTTAAATGGTGATTAAGAGGATGCTCAAGGATCTCAGGGGGAAAATGGATGAACTCAGTAAGAATGTGAACAAAGAGAAAGTAAGCATTAAAAAAGACATAGAAACCATGGAAAAGAATGAGTCAGATATAAAGACTATAACATCAGTGACCAGAGGGGAGAGGGGAGGGAATTTCAGGGGAAAAATGGGAAGGACTTACAGAAACTAGTATAAAGGACACATGGACAACAAATAGGGGGGGTGGAAATGGGAGGGAGGTGGGGAGCACTGGGGGGTGGGCTGGAATGAGAGTAAAAGACAGAAAACTGTACTTGAACAATAATTAAACAAAAATATTTATAGTGTGAAAAAAGAAATTGACAATAAAATTAAAGAAATCAACAGAAGGCTAAATAAAGCAGAGGACCAAGTCAACAATGTGAAAAATAAGGGAGCAGAAAATATCCAATCAGAGCCACAAAAACAAACAAAGAAGAATTCTAAAAAAATAAAGATAGTCTAAGGGAGCTGTGAGACAACATGAAACATAACATCTGCTTTAGAGGGATACCAGAAGGAGAAGTGAGAGAGTAAGAAATAAAGAAACTATTTGAAGAAAAAATGACTGAAAACTTTCCTAACCTGATGAGGGTAAAAGACACACAAGTGCGGAGAAAATAGAGAGTCCCAAGAAGATAAAGCCAAAAAGGTCCACACCAAGATACTTCATAATTAAAATAGCAAAGGTTAAACAAAAAGAATCTTAAAAGCAGCAAAAGAAAGACAGTTATGTACAAGGGGGCTCCCACAGGAGCTGCTAAGTTGATTTCTCAAAAGAAACATTTCAGATCAGAAGAGATTGGCACAAAATATTCAAAGTGACCACAAGCAAAGACCTACAACCAAGACTACTCTACAATGGCTCTCACTGCAAATTGAAGGAGAGCCCTGGCTGGTGTGGCTCAGTGGATTGAGTACCAGCCTGCTAACCAAAGGATCACCAGTTTGTTTCCAAGTTGGGGCACATGCCTGGATTGTGGGCTGGGTCCCCAGTAGTGGGTGTGCAAGAGGCAACCACACATTGATGTTTCTCTACCTCTCTTTCTCCCTCCCTTTCCTCTATAACATTAAATAAATAAAATATTTTTAAATAAAATAAATAAAATTAAAGGAGAAATAAAGAACTTTCTAGACCCCCCCAAAAAGGTGAAAGGGGTTCATTCCCAGCAAATCAGTATTACAAGGAATGTAAAGGGTCTTAATTAAGAAAATAAGTAAAAATAAAGAGAAATGCAGTTAAAAATGAAATACATTTGTACCTAATAATAACCACATTAAGTGTAAATAGTGTAAATGCTCCAGTCAAGAGACATAGAGCAGATGAATGAGAAAAAAGCATAAGTATGCTGTCTATAGAGACACATCTCAAAGTGAAAGACATCTAGACTGAAAATAAAGGGATGGAAAAAGATATCACAAGCAAAGGAACTTCTGGCCAAGATAGAGGCATAGGTAGATATGCCTCATCTCACTGCACAACCATAAAAAGGAAAACAACTAACTTAAAAACAAGAAACAACCAGAACTGCATGGAAGTCTGACAACCAAGGATTTAAAAAATCTACATTCATCCAGATAAGTGGGAGGTAGAGACAGGCAGTCAGGGCAGAGAAGACTGGGTGCATCGGCAGCGAGTTGGCGGGGGGGGGGGGGGTTGGGGCAGAGAGGCAGAGAGGTGACAAGATGGTAACAGCCAGAAGAACAAGCAGTACTACAATCATGTCTGGAGTATAAAAATCAAGGAGACACCTTGCGAGCAAGTGAGCCCAGCTTCAGGCCAGGCCACACAGCCCAAGGCTCCCGCATGGAGAAAAATAAAGCTTCATAACTTCTGGCTGTAAACCCAGTGGGGGTTGGAGCAGCAGAAGAAACTGTACATACATATACAAACCCATTCACTCTGGGAAGAAAAACCAGAACAGCAGCTGGAGGGGTGCCAGTGACATATGGGAAGTGGATGAAGTGATTGAATAGGAGCAAGGGCCAGGCAAGCCCCCAGAAGTCAGGCAGCAGTGGCATTTTCCCCTCTTCCACCCCTCCCCAACACACGGAGCCACAGTTGCCTGACTCTGGCAAATAACCAAGGCTCCACCCCATACAACTTAACAGGTGCACTAAAATGGAATCAAAGCAACTCTACCTAGCACACAGACATAGGAAAGCTGCCTAAATCAAGAAACAAAGAAATATGGCCCAAATGAAGGAATGTAACAAAACTCCAGAAAAAGAACTATGCAATGAAGAGATAGCCAACCTATCAGATACAGAATTCAAAATACTGGGGGTCAGAATGCTCAAAAACCTCAATGAATAGAGTAGAAGCATAAGGGAAGAAAAGGCTCTACTGAAGGAAATAAAGAAAAATTCACAGGAAACCAACAGAGAAGGGAAAGAACTTGGAATTCAATGATTTGGAACATAAGGAACAAAGAAACATTCGACGAGAACAAAATGAACCAATGGAACATAACTGAGATCCCAGAAATAAACTCAATTCTCTACACTCAATTAATATTCAACAAAAGGTGCAGTAACATAAAATGGAGTAAAAAAGGCCTCTTCAAGAGATAGTGTTGGGAGAACTGGACACCTACGTGCAAAAAAATGAAACTTGAGCACCAACTCACACCATACACCAAAATAAATTCAAGGTGGATAAAATACTTAAATATAAGCCATGACACCATTAAAGTCCTAGAGGAGAACATTGGCAAGAAAATCTCAGATATTTCACGCAGCAACATTTTTACTGATAGGTCCCCTAGAGCAAGGGACATGAAGGAAAGAATTAACGAATGGGATCTCATCAAAATAATAAGCTTCTGTGTGGCTAAAGAAAACAGCATTAAAATTAAAAGGCAACCAACTGTATGGGAAAACATATTTGTCAATGATACCTCACACAAGGGTTTAACCTCCAAAATATACAAAGAACATACACAACTTCATTCTAAGAAGACAAGCAACCCAATTAAAAAATGGGAAAAGGACTTGAACAGACACTTCTCCAAGGAGGAAATACAGAGGATCCAGAGACACATGAAAAGGTGCTCGATATTGCTTGCTATCAGAGAGATGCAAATTAAAACCACAATGAGATATTATTTTACACCTGTCAGAATGGCCATCATAAACAAAGCAACACACAAGTGCTGGAGAGGTTGTGGGGAAAAGGGGACCCTAGTTCACTGTTTGTGGGATTGCAGACTGGTACAACCATTATGGAAAACAGCATGGAATTTTCTCAGAGAACTAAAAATGGACCTGCCTTTTGACCCAGCAATTCCACTGCTAGGAGTATATCCCAAAAACCCTAAAACACCAATCCAAAAGAACCTATGCACCCCAATGTTCATAGCAGCACAATTTACAATAGCCAAGAGTTGGAAGCAACCTAGATGCCCATCGATAAGTGACTGGATCATAAAGCTATGGTACATTTACACGATGGAACTCTATGCTGCAGAAAGGAGCTCCTACCCTTTGCAACAGCATGGATGGAACTGGAAAGCATTATGCTGAGTGAAATAAGCCAGGTGTTGAAAGACACATACCATATGGTCTCACCTTTAACAGGAAGCTAAACAACAAAACAAACAAGCAAGGAAAATAAAAACAAAGACACTGAAATAGAGAACAGGGGGACAGTGACTAGAGGGGAGAGGGGAGGGAATTTCAGGGGAAAACGGGAAAGGACTTAAAGGAACTATTATAAAGGACACATGGAAAACAACTAAGGGGGTGGATATGGGAGGGAGGTTGGGAGCATGGGGGCATTGGCTGGGATAGGAGTAAAGACAGAAAACTGTATTTGAACAATAATTAAAATTTAAAAAAAGAACAAAATGAAGACACAAGAATTTAGAATAATGAGGAGAGTTTAAGAAGACTCTGGGACATGTCCAAAACAGCCAATATGTGAATCACAGGGAAAGATGAAGATGAAGATGAAGATGAAGGAGGAGAAGGAGAAGGAGGAAGAAGAAGAAGAAGAAGAAGAAGAAGAAGAAGAAGAAGAAGAAGAAGAAGAAGAAGAAGAAGAAGAAATAATTAAAAATTCTTTTTTTAATTCTTATTTTTATTTAATTCTTGTTCAAGTACACTTTTCTGTCTTATATTCCCAGCCCTTCCCACCCCAGTGCTCCCCACCTCCCTCCCATTTCCGCCCCCCACCTTAGATATTGTCCATGTGTCTTTTATACTTGTTCATGTGAGTCCATCCCCTTTTCCCCTATGATTCTCTCCCCTGTCCCCTCTGGACCCTGTCAGCCTGTTCCGCATTTGAGTGTGATTGGTCATATTTTGCTTGCTTGTTTGTTTTTTTGTTTAGATTCTTGTTAATGGTGATATCATATGGTATTTGTCTTTCACCACCTGGCTTATTTCACTCAGCATAATGCTTTCCAGTTCCATCCATGAGGTTGCAAAGGGTAGGAGCTCCTTCTTCCTTTCTGCAGCATAGAATTCCATTGTGTAAATGTACCATAGCTTTATGATCCAGTCATTGACCAATGGGCATCTAGGTTTTTTCCAACTCTTGGCTATCATGAATTGTGCTGCTATGAACATCGGGGTGCATAGATTCTTTTGCATTGGTGCTTCAGGGTTCTTAGGATATACTCCTAATAGTGGAATTGCTGGGTCAAAAGGCATGTTCATGTTTAGTTTTCTTAGAAAATTCCATACTGTTTTCCATAGTGGTTGTATCAGTCTGCAATCCCATCAACAGTGAACTAGGGTCCCCTTTTCCCCACAACCTCTATTGAAAATTCTTTAAAAAATAAATGAAAGAAAACTTTTCTAATGTGGCAAAGGAAATAGAAATACAAGTCCAGGAAGCACAAAGAGTCCCAAACAAGCTGTATCCAAAGAAGTCCACACCAAGACATATCATAATTAAAATGCCAAAGGTGAAAGATAAAAAGAGAATCTTAAAAGCAGCAAAAGGCAGAGTTACCTACAAAAGAGTTCCCATAAGACTATCAGCTGATTTCTCAAATGAAACTTTGCAGTCAAGAAGGGACTGACAAGAACTATACAAAGTGAAGAAAACCAAGGACCTACAACCAAGATTACCCAGCAAAATTATCATTTAGAATTGAAAGGCAGATAAAATACTCCCAGACAAGGTAAAGCTAAAGGAGTTTGTCATCACCAAGCCCTTGTTATATGAAATGTTAAAGGGACTTATCTAAGAAATAGAAGATCAAAACTATTAATATTAAAATTACAACAAGCTCACACCTGTCAACAATAGAATCTAAAAAACAAAAACAAATTAAGCAAACAGTTAGAACAGGAATAAACTCATAGATATAGAGATCATTTGGAAGGTTATCAGCTGGAAGTGGGAAGGGAAAGAATAGGGAAAGTTTAGGGATTTAGAAGCATAATTGGTAGGTACAGAATAAACAGGGGAGTGTTAAGAACAGTATAGATAATGGAGAAGCCAAAGAACTTATATGTACAGCCCATAGGCAGTAACTAAGGGCAGGGGGGATGCTGAAGGAAAGGGGGAACTTGGAAGAGGGGGGAAAATGGGGAAAAATTAGGATAACTGTAATAACAGAAATAGTAAAATATACCTTAAGAAATAAAAAAATATAAGCAAATGGAAAATTTTTAAAAAGCTACAGTAGCAATATTTATATCATGAAAAATAGACTTTAAAACAAAAGCTGTAGTAGAGAAAGAAGCATACTACGTGATGATAAAGGAATCAGTCAAAAAAGATATAACACTGTAAACATTTATGCGACCAACATAGGAGCACCTAAATATATAAAATAAATATTTATGGAAATGTAAGGAGAGACTAACAGCAATAAATTCATGGAAGGAAATTTTAACACCACATTGATATCAATAGGTAGATCTCTTTAGACTAGATTAATTTTACTGATATTTTTAGAGTATTCCATCCCAAAGCAGCAGAATACACATTCTTTTAAAGTGCACACAAAACACTTTCTAGGATAGACCACATGTTAGTACAGAAAACAAGTCTCAATAATTTTAAGAAGATTGAAATCGTATCAAGCATCTTCTGTAATGACAATGGTATGAAACTAGAAATCAATTACTAAAAAATATGAAAAACACAAACATATGGAGGCTAAATAGCATGATACCAACAATGAATGTGTTCAAAATGAGATCAAAGAATAAACCAAAAGATACCTTGAGACACATGAAAATAGGTATACAACAAACCCAAATCAATGGGACACTGTGAAAATATTCCTAGGAGGAAAATTCACAGCATTACAGGCTTACCTCAAGAAGCAAGAAAATCTCATTCTAACTTTACACTTAAAGGAACTGGAGAAAGAACAAGAAACAAAGTCTGAAGTGGGAAAAGGAATAAAAATAATAATAATCAGAGTGGAAATAAACCAAATATAGTGTTAAAATATAATACAAAAGATAAATGAAACCAACAGCTGGTTCTTTGAAAAAAGAAACAAGGTTGCTAAACTTTTAACTGGACTCATCCAGTTAAAGGAAAAATAAGAGAGTATCCAAATAAATAAAATCAGAAATGAAAGAGAACAACTGATACCACAGAAATACAAAGGGTTATAAGAAAATATTAGGAACAACTATACATCAACAAAGTGGACAATCTGGAAGAAACTGATAAATTCCTAGAAACATACAATCTTCCAAAACTGAATCAGGAAGAAACAGAAAATCTGAACAGACTGATTAAAACTATTGAAATTGAAGCAGTAATGAAAAAACTTCAAACAAACAAAAGTCCTGGACTAGTACAGGACTAGTACAGTCCTGTTAGTACAGAAAACAAGTCTCAATAATTTTAAGAAGATTGAAATAATAGGCTTCACAGGTGAACTTTAACAAAAAATTCAATGAAGAAGTGACACCTATCCTTCTCAAAGTATTCTAAAAAATTCAAGAGAAGGGAAGACTCTTAATATTGTTTTATGAGGCCATCATCATCCTAACTACAAAACCAAATAAAGATACTATAATGAAAGACAGGGACCAGAGGGGAGAGGGGAGAGAATTTCAGGGGAAAAGGGAATGGACTCACATGAACAAGTATAAAGGACACATGGACAATAACTAAGGTGGGGGTGGAAATGGGAGGGAGGTGGGGAACACTGGGGGTGGGCAGGGCTGGGAATATAAGACAGAAAACTGTACTTGGACAATAATTAAATTAAAAAAAGAAAGAAATACTCAAACAATCTAACTTTATGGAAAAAGAAAAAAGAAAATCATAGGTCAATGTCACTGTAAGCATAAATGTAAAAATCCTCAACAAAGTACTATCAAATGGAATTAGAAATACATTAAGAAGACCACACCATGATCAAGTAGGATTTATTCCCGCGATGTAAATTTGGTACAACGTCCACAGATCAATTAATATAATACAGCACATTAAAAATGAAGGATAAAAATTATATAATATTTCAACAGATGCTGGAAAACCATTTCACAAAATCCAGCATCCATTTATGATAAAAACCCACAGCAAAGTGGGAATAGAGGAAACATATCTCTACATAATAAAGGCCACATGTGACAAATTTATACCTAACATCATATTCAATGGGGAAAAAGTAAAAGTATATTCCTTAAGTTTGGGAACAAGACAGGGATGTCCACTTTCACCAGTCTCATTCAACATAGTACTGGAAGTTCTAACTACCACAATCAAACATGAAATAAATGCATCTAAATGGAAAAGAAATAAGTAAAACTGCCATTATTTGCAGATGGCATGATACTGTATATAAAAAAAACTCTAAAGAGTTCACCAAAAATCTACCAGAACTGGTAAATAAATTTAGTAAAGTGGCAGGATACAAAAAATTTTAGAAGTCAGTTGTATTTTTTATTGAATTTATTGGGATGACATTGTTTAATAAAATTATATAGATTTCAGGTGTATAATTCTATTGTATAATACATTATGCATATATTGTCTGTGGGTTCACCACCCCAAGTCAAGTCTCCTTCCATCACCATTTATCCTCTCTTTACCTTCTTCAGTCTCCCCTGACTCCCCTTTCCCTCTGGTAATCACCATGCTGCTGTCTGTGTCTATGAGAGTCTTTTTTTTTTTTTAGCTTAACTCCTTCACCATTTTTACTCATATGAAAGGGTGCTCAATGTCACTAATCATCAGAGAAATGCAAAATTAGAACCACAATGAGATATTACTGTACACTTGTCAGAATGACTACCATCAATAAATCAATAAACAAGTGTTGGCAAGGATGAGAAGAAAAGGGAACCTTCATGTACTGTTGGTGGAAATGCAAATTGGAGCAGCCACTGTGGAAAACAGTATAAAGTTATCTCAAAAAATTAAAAATGGATCTGCCTTAGGATTCAGTTCTGGTTACATTTTTATATACTACTAATGAACTATTAGGAAGAGAACCTAAGAAAACAACCTCATTTACAATTGCATCAAAAAAATACCCAGAAATAAATTTAATCAAGGAGGTAAAATACCTTTACTCAAAAAATTATAAGACACTGAAGAAAGAAATTGAAGAAGATACAAATAAATGCAAGCATACATCATGTTCATGCATAGGAAGAATTAACATTGTTGCCCTGGATAGTGTGGCTGAGTTGATTGCATGCCGGCCTGTGAAGCAAGGGCTCTCTCGTTCAATTCCCAGCCTAAGCACATGCCTGGGTTGCAGGTTGGGTCTCCAGTTGGGGGCATATGAGGGGCAACTACACATTGATGTTTCTCTCCTTCTCTTTCTCCCTCCTTTCCCATCTAAAAATGAATAAATAAAAAATAAAGAATTATGTTGTTAAAATATCCATACTACCCAAAGCGATCTATAAATTCAATGCAGTTCCTATCAAAATAGCAATAGCGTGTTTTGCAGAATTAGAACAAATAATCCAAAAATTTATAGGGAGCCACAAAAGATCCTGAAGTCACAGCAATCTTGAAGAACAAAGCTGAAGGTATTGCACTACCTGACATCAAACTATACTATATGACTATAGTAATCAAAACATCATGGTACTGGCATAAGAATAAACATGTACACCAATGGAACAGAACAGAAAACCCAGAAATAAATCCAGAAATATATAAAGTCAATTAATATTTGACCAAGGAGATGAGAATATACAGTGGAGAACCCAGAAATAAACTCACTCCCATAAAGTCGATTAATACTTAACAGAGATGACAAGAAAATACAATGGGGTAAAGACAGTCTGCTCTATAAATGGTGCTGGAAAAATTGTACAGATACATGAGAAAAGTAAAACTGGACCAATTTCTGACACCATATACAAGGGTAAACTCAAAATAGACTAAAGACTTAATTGTAAAACTGAAAACTACAAAACTCCTAGAAGAAACATAGGCAGTAAAATCTCACATTTCTTGTGGCAATATTTTTTGACATATCTTCTTGGGCAAGGGAAACAAAATAAAAAATAAACAAATGGAACTATATCAGACTAAAAAGGTTTTGCATGGCAAAGGAAAACATCAACAAAATAAAATGACAACACACAGAATGGGAGAACATATTCACCAATGAAGCATCTGAAAAGAAGTTAATATCCAAAATTTATAAAGAACTCATAAAACTCAAAACCAAAAAAGTCCAATTAAGAAATGGACAAAGGACCAGAATAGACATGTCTCCAGAGAGGACATACAGATGACCAATGGGCATATGAAAAGATGCTCAATGTCATTAATCATCAGAGAAATTCAAATTAAAACCATAATGATATATCATCTCTCACCTGTAAAAATGGCTATCATCAATAAATGAGCAAACAAATGCTGGCAAGGCTATGGAGAGAAGGGAATCCCTGTGAACTGTTGGTGGGAATGCAGATGCTGCAGCAACTATGGAAAATATTATGGAGGTTCCTCAAAAAATTAAAAATGGAACTGCCTTGTGACCCAGCAAATTCTGTTAGGTAGGAAAAATAGCAAACAAAGACAAGAAGGAGAAGGGATGCATGTCCTACCCACTGACTTAGCAGTCCTTGAAGTTCTACATATATTTTCCATTACCTGAGAAAGAAAGCCTTTGAAACTGTGCTTTCATCCCAAGGCCTAAAAGGCCAAAAGAGCATATAGCACTTAAAGGAAGAAGCCTGTTAATACCTTTGGGTATTCATGCCCTGTCCTAGAAAGCTACCACCACCTTTACCTGTCAACCAGTATGTAACTTCTTTCCCTTCACCCCTCAGCCCACCAACTATGTAAGTCTTCAGGACAAATGACTTGGGACTTGGCAGGCTTTGGCTCTATGGCTGCCAGGCAAGGCCACTGGGCCTCAGGTGACCTGGCCTCTGGCCACACATGCTACCCTGGCCCTCACCACCCCTTTGCTTGTCACCCCAGCCTTTGGATACTCTTACCTTCACTGCCTTTACCCTTGTTCAGGGTCCCTTTCACCCTGAAACTATACCTTTCACCCTTAAACTAGGCCCATTCTCTTCCGTGAGAGTGGATCACCAGTAAACCCTGATGGCATGCTAATAGACTCACTGATCTCTAATTTTTTATTGCATTGGCGAGAAGAACCAAGCTTCTGGGAGTTTCTCCCATAACAATTCCACTTTTAGGATTTATCTGAAGAAATCAAAACACTAATTGGAAAGAATCTATACAACCCTATGTTCATGGCTGCATTATGTTTAATAGCCAAGATATGGAAACAAACCAAGTGCACATCAGTAGATTAGTGGATAAAAAAGTGGTAGTACATATATGTCATGGAATAACACTCAGCCATAAAAAAGAACAAAATATGACTATTTGTGACAGCATGGATGGACCTGGACAGTATTATGGTCAGTGAAATAAGTCAGTCAGAGTAAGACAAATACCATATGATTTTACCTGTATGTGTAGTCTAAGGAACAATATAAATAAACAAAACAGGGGGTCATAGATAAGAGAACAGACTGATGATTGTTAGAGGGGAGGGAGTTCAGGGGACTGGGTAAAAAAGGTAAAGGGATTAAAAAGTACAGATTGGAAGTTATAAAATGTACAGTGCCAGGTGAATACTAATAATATTAAGGGAAATGCTTCATAAAGTATATGATACTCTAATCACTATGCTTTACACCTGAAAATAATTTAAAAATTAGTGAGTATAAACTGTAAAAAGAAAAAATATTCATTGGATTTTTTAACATGGAGATCATTGATAATCGACTCTTTTGAGAAGTTTTGCTGTTAAGTGGAAGAGGAAAATAGCTATAGAGGGTAACTAAAAGGGAATGTGGTATCAAAGAAAAAATGTTTTTGTAACTAAAAAAACTAGAGAATATTTGTAGCATGAATATAATGATCCAGTAGGGAAGCAGATATAGAAAAGAAACATGACTGGTAACTTAATAAGGAAGTCTTTGGTAAGATGAAAACATGTAGGATTTAAAATACAGGTAGAGCCCTGGCTGGTGTAGCTCAGTGGATTGAGTGCTGGCCTGCAAACCAAAGGATCTCGGTTCGATTCCCAGTCAGGGCACATTCCTGGGTTGTAGGCCAGTTCCCAGCAGGGGACACACAAGAGGCAACCATACATTGATATTTCTCTCCCTCTCTCCTTCCCTTCACCTCTAAAGATAAATAAACAAAATGTTTTTAAAAATACAGGTAGAAAATTTAGCCTGTGATAGTATAAAAAGTCCTCCATTGTTACAGGACTGGTGGAAAAACAGGTCCAGTTGTAACTAGATTTATAGAATTGTTAACATAAAAACATCCAAACCTGTAGAAAAATTTTATAATTATATTAGAATTTATTTGAGCCAAACAGAGGACATTCCTGTAAGCAGGAACTAAACAGATTGAGAAAAATGCTTCCCAAAATGACAGTTTACAGTTTCTTTTATACATTTGGAATTAAGGAGGGAAGGTAAAGAAAATCACCTGAAAGTGAGAGAAAGCAAAGCAGGGAAATCTCTATGATTAGATTATAAGATAGTTAACAAGATTATGTGCTCTCTTGAGGGTGGCTTTCCTTCCAATTGGTCTAAAAGAGATATTTAAAAACTGTGTTAACCTAGATGTACAAAAACAATGGAAAGGACTTGCTGAAGGCAAAGATAACCTTTTAATAGGGAAGTTGTAGGCTTGAGGCATGACTACCCACCATGACCTGCCTAGTTAGAAATTCCTTATCAGATCACCCCGTGAGGTTACTTTCAATTACATTTATTACAGAGCCCCGTTTTAGTCTGTGGATTTAATTATGCAAAAAGAAGGGAATGCCTGTGAAATGGTTTTTATCTCCCCAACCAAATTGCTCCATATCTGAGATATGAGAGTTTTTAGAAAACCTCTAGATATTTAGGAAGATTGAGTGGTGGAAGCAATCAAAAAGAACCTGAGAGACTTCAACTTTGGAAGGAATGCCTGGGGTCTCTGTCTGCCCAATCCTACTTATAGACATCTTCCTAATTTCCAGGAAACCTGCTTCAACTGCAGATCCCTATGGGCTGGATGTGGAGGAGGAGGGCATAAAAAGGGGAAGTACGTGATTCAAGTGTAAACTTTGCTAACTTCATTTTTGCTGATTCCTGGCTCTGTGTGCCATTTCCTTGTGGGGTAGCACCAGCAAAGACTTTGAAAGTGTCCTTTGGGCTAGCCTTTGATACCTTCAGGGCTGAGCATCAGCAATAAAATCCTTAGATCTTGTCAAATAATTATTTCAGCAAGTGCAAATTCTCCTTCTTACCCAGTTCCAGAGGAAAAAATTATCCAGGCCTAACACCCAAGCAGATTCATGGAATTGCATCTTCACAAAACACACAGACATACATGCATACACATAGATCCATAGTTGTCTAACACCCAGTTACATACCCCCCTGCAAGATCCATACACCTCTGACATGCATGTATTCTCACACCCACACAAATGCATATGAGCATACACACACATTCATGCCTCTACATGTTTACATATTTATTCTTTACATATATATCTATTTAATACCTCTTGGGAGATGACGCCTTGCTGTATGTGACACCGAACTAGAAACTGGGCGCAAAGATAAGTACGACACATTTGTCTTAAACCATTGTGTTGCTCAGAATCTGGTGAAGAGTGGAGAATAATAAGCATGAAGGTTACAAGATAAAAATACAAATAACTATAAAGCAAATGAAATATATAAAACATGCTCTAAGAAACGGGTGAACAAACTTTCCATGGGGCTCTAAGGAAGCAAAAGAAAACTCTTAGTAGAGAACATTAAGGATAACTTCTGGAGGAGGTTTAATTTGAACATGGTTCTAAAGAGATAAGATTTCAGATGACATGATAGTGTACATGGAAAATCCTATAGACTTTGCCCCAAAACTGCTCAACCTAATAAATAAATTTGGCAAAACAGCAAGATACAATCTCAATACCGAGAAATCAAAGGCATTTCTGTATACCAACAATGAAACAGCAGGGGCAGAAATCAAGAAAAAACTCCATTCGATATAGCAAAAAGAAAAACAAAATACCTAGGAATAAACCTAACTAAGGAGGTAAAAGATCTATATGCAGAAAACTACACAACACTGAAGAAAGAAATCAAGGAAGACACAAAAAAAAATGGAAATAAATACCGTGTTCAAGGATTGGAAGAATTAACATCATTAAAATGTCCATACTACCCAAAGAAATTCACAGATTCAATGCAATACCTATTAAAGCACCAATGACATACTTCACAGACATAGAACAAACACTACAAACATTTATATGGAACCATAAACAACCCCACATAGCAGCTGCAAGTTTGAGAAAGAAGAACAAAGTAGGAGGGATCTCAGTAGCTGATATCAAACAGTATTACAAGGTCACTGTAATCAAAACACCCTGGTACTGGCATCAAAACAGGCGAATGGACCAATTAAACAGAACAGAGAGCCCAGAAATAAACCCAAGTCTCTATGGTCAATTGATATTCAACGAGGGGGCAGCAACATAAAATGGGGTAAAAATAGCCTCTTCAACAAATACTGTTTGGAGAATGGACAGCTATGTGCAAAAAAATGAAAATTGAGCACCAACTCACAACATACACCAAAATAAATTCAAGGTGGATAAAAGACTTAAATATAAGCTGTGACACCATTAAAGTCCTAGAGGAGAACATTGGTAGGAAAATCTCAGATATTTCATGCAGCAACATTTATACTGATACATCCCCTAGAGCTAGGGACATAAAGGAAAGAATAAACAAATGGGATCTCATCAAAATAATAAGCTTCTGCACAGCAAAAGCAAACAATATTAAAATAAAAAGAGAACCAACTGTATGGGAAAACATAGTTGCCAAAGATATCTCAGACAAGGGTATAAACTCCAAAATATACAAAGAACTTACATGACTCCACTCTAAGAAGACTAGCAACCCCTTAAAAAGTGGGAAAAAGACTTGAACAGACACTTCTGCAAGGAGGACATACAGAGGATCCAGAGACACATGAAAAGATGCTCAATATTGCTAGCTATCAGAGAGATGCAAATTGAAACCACAATGAGATACCACTTTACACCTGTCAGAATGGCCATCATAAATAAAGCAACAAACAACAAGTGTTGGAGAGGGTGTGGGGAAAAGGGGACCCTAGTTCATTGTTGGTGGGATTACAGACTGGTACAACCAATATGGGAAACAGTATGGAATTTTCTAAGAAAACTAAAAATGGATCTGCCTTTTGACCCGTCAATTCCACTGCTAGGATTACATCCTAAGAACCCTAATCCAAAAGAACACTAATCCAAAAGAACCTATGCTCCCCAATGTTCATAGCAGCACAATTTACAATAGCCAAGAGTTGGAAGCAACCTAGGTGCCCATCAGTAAATGAATGGATCAAAAAACTATGGTATATTTACACAATGGAATTCTATGCAGCAGAAAGAAAGAAGGAGCTCCTACCCTTTGCAACAGCATGGAAGGAACTGGAAAGCATTATGCTGAGTGAAATAAGCCAGGTGATGAAAGACAAATACCATATGATTTCTCCTTTAACAGGAATCTAAACAACAAAACAAACAAGCAAGCAAAATATAACCAAAGACACTGAAATACAGAACGGGAGGGGGTCAGTGACCAGAGGGGAGAGGGGAGGGAATTTCAGAAGGAAAGGGGAAGGATTTACAGGGACTAGTATAAAGGACACATGGACAAAAACTAAGGTGGGTGAAAATGGGAAGGAGGTGGTGAGCACTTGGGGGGGGTGGGCTGAGATGGGAGTGAAAGACAGAAAACTGTACTTGAACAGTGATTAAATAAATTTTAAAGAAAGAGATAAGATTTCAATAGTTTTTCTTGTTTTTATCACTTACTCCAGCCTTTTTGTGATAATTTTGGTCTAAATGACATTCCTAAGAAGCAAAACACATGGCAGGTAAACTGTTTCTTAATCTCAGTTGTATTGTTTTCCAGCAAACTGCCTTCACCCCTGATAGTCAGTTTTCTTTTCTACGAACTAAAGATAATGTCTTTATGTTCTAAGACTGCAATGAATTTCAGTTGAGATAATAGAGGTTGTGTTAGTTCAGGTAGGTTAACTATTTTAATAAGAACCTACAACAACCAAAAAAGTGTGTTGTATAAAACAATAATACTTTTTTTCACTTATTTCATCATCCAGCTCAGGTTAGTAGGGGACTCTGTTCTACACGGTCATACAGGGATCCAGACTCATTCATTTTGTAGCTCTACACTCCTCTTGCTACTTTGGTTTGTGGGGAAAGTGAGGGATGGTTGCACAGGGGAGTTTCTTAGCATTAAACTTCAAAGCGATGTACATTATTTCTTCTCATATATTGACAAACTCAGAATTATAGCTGCATCCAAGAGCAAAGGAGGCTAGGAAATGTATCCATGCCTCTCCTTTTATTTTGCTTGTCAGTTTACTTTGTTCATTAGATTCCACATATGAGAGAGATCATATGGTATTTGCCTTTCTCTGACTGACTTATTTCACTTGGCATAATAGTCTCCAGGTCCATCCATGCTGCCATGCTGTAGCAAAAGTTAAGAATTCCTGGATCTCAGAGAGGAGGAGGGTGGAGGGCATAGAAGGCATGAGCCAAATAACATATATGTGTAAATGCATAGCCCATGGACACAGACAACAATGTGGTGAAAACCAGGGGAGGTTGGGGGCTTAGTAGAGGGGGTCAAAACCAGGAAAAATGGGGGATATCTGTAATAGTGTTAACAAACAATGAGAAAAAGAAAAAATCAGGATCAAATAGGTTCAGCATTATTAGGAACATATACTAGACATAAGTTTAAACACTTGTATTAAATTTTGTAAACATTTACTGTTAAATAACTTAGAGATGTTCTAATCGTTGTTTTATACAAAAATTAAAAATATAATTTGTTGACACTTCGCCAAGATGGAGGCATAGGTGGAAACACTGTGCCTTCTCCCACAACCAAGTTTGGATACAACAAAAGTTTTGGAGAACTAAGACACACCCAGAGACCAGAAAACCGAATTACACGGAAGTCCGACAGCTACGAACCGTTCAACGGGGACGGTAAGAGAGGCAGAGCCAGCAGCGGAGCAGGGTCGGGAAGGACAGACCTAGGAGCGCAGGCAGCCCGAACCTAGTTGGGATGCGGGGCAGACTGACCAAGGTCGCACATTCGCACGCAGTGAGACAGACCAGGCAGGCCCCAGGGGGCAAACCCAGTGGTGGAGGGCTGACAGCGGTGGCACACTCGAGTGCAGTGGAGCAGGGAACGTGGCCCTGGTGACGGTGGTGGCTGCGGTGCTGGTGGGGGTCGCGGAGGTGGGCGCCGGAGGGAAGCCATTGTCCCTCTTTGACCCCGCCCCCACATACAACGTCACAACCCAGCAACTGAGTTGCCCTGCTCTGGTGAAAACCTAGGGCTCCGTTCCTGCTACTTAACAGGCAGGAACAGTCCAAAAGATGGTGCAAGAACTCAAAGTCCCAGAGCCAATAATTCTAAGTGACCAGCAGATTGCCAGCCTCTCAGAAGCCCGATTTAAAACACTATTTATCAGGATGCTCACAGAATTGGTAGAGTACAGTCACAAATTAGAGGAACTTAGTCACAAATTAGAGGAACATATGAAGGCTAAACTAATTGAAATGAAGGGAGATGTCCAGGAAACCAATAGCGATGGAAAGGAAAATGGGACTCAAATCAAGGGAGTGGACCAGAAGGAAGAACGAAACATCCAACCAGAAAATAGTAAAGAAACAAGAATTCAAAAAAATGAGGAGAGGCTTAGGAACCTCCAGGACATCTTTAAACGTTCCAACATCCGGATTATAGGGGTACCAGAAGGGGGAAAGAAACAGCCACGAGTGGAAAATGTATTTGAACAAATAATAAAGGAGAACTTCCCCAGTCTGGCAAAGGAAATAGACTTCCAGGAAATCCAGGAAGCTCAGAGAGTGCCAAAGAAGTTGGACCCAAGAAGGAACACACCA